>NW_008682251.1:33831-60443 GCF_000695815.1 Acanthisitta chloris
GTTCCTTTAGTCTAAATAAATATTAGCTTTCCGGTGAATACTTATGAAGAGATTTGGAGCAAAGCTAGTTATTCTGTAACTCCTCAGATTACACCTGGTATCTCAGGGACCTGAGACAAAATAGAGGAGGAATTAACTTCTTTACTCTGTTCACAACCACAGTGGAGATTATTCTCATTAAATATTTATCCATCATGGAGGAGGAAGAGAGTTAAATAAATATTAGCTTTCCGGTGAATACTTATGAAGAGATTTGGAGCAAAGCTAGTTATTCTGTAACTCCTCAGATTACACCTGGTATCTCAGGGACCTGAGACAAAATAGAGGAGGAATTAACTTCTTTACTCTGTTCACAACCACAGTGGAGATTATTCTCATTAAATATTTATCCATCATGGAGGAGGAAGAGAGTTGAGTAATCAAACAGTTGGTGTTAATTTAAATGTCAAACCACAATTAGAAAAAACATCCTTGCAATCAAATTTTATTGTGGTTTCCCAATCTGTGCTCTGAAAATATCCTTGACTTGAGTATTTCCACTCTGAAGGAAGAGAGAAGAGTACAATATGAGTTTGACTCAAATTTCCTGAACTTTTCCATCTTTCTGAAAATTCCATAAATTTTCTGTGACTCAGTGATCCCTTCACAAAGTTAACTTGAGGTTGTCAATTGTGACTTCAGAGGTCATTTGATACATTGTCCTGCCCAAAGAGTGGTAATTTAGATCAGGGTGTTGAGAGTCTTGTCCAATCAAGTTTTGAATATCTCCAAGGCTTGCCACGGCATTGCTGGGCAGCTTGTTCTACTGCTTGTTTAATCCTTGAGAAATATTGTTCCTTCATACCATATTAGAATTTTCCTTGTTGCAACTTGTCTTTGTTGCTTCTCATCCTGTCACTGTACAAAGAGTATGGCTTCATATTCTCTAGGCCCT
Source organism: Acanthisitta chloris (assembly GCF_000695815.1). Classification (NCBI taxonomy): domain Eukaryota; kingdom Metazoa; phylum Chordata; class Aves; order Passeriformes; family Acanthisittidae; genus Acanthisitta; species Acanthisitta chloris. The sequence continues at coordinate 34,766 of NW_008682251.1, forward strand.
TCTGTTAAGTGACTAAAACTGCATAACTTTCAGATCTTGAGGGTGAGCACATGCAAATCTCAAAGGCCTTCTTTATACTTTCCAGTCTCCTGACCAGTTTGGTGCCCCTTTGCTGTGCTTACTCCACTGGTTTTCCTGTACTGAACAGCTCAAAACTGGACACATCATTTCACACATAGTCTCATATGTAGAATCAGAGACTCATTTGGGTTGAAAAAGACTTTTGAGATTATTGAGTCCAACTGTTAACCTAACACTGTCAAGTCATAGCCACATCTACACGTCTTTTAAATACCTCCAGAGATAGTGACTCCACCACTTCCCTGGGCAACGTGTTCCAACGCTTGACAACCCTTTTGGTGATGAAGATTTTAATATTCAATCTAAACCTCCACTACAGCAAGGAGAGGCCATTTCCTCTTGTCCTATATCTTGTTGCTTTGGAAAACTGACTGAAAAACTGAATAGAATGAAGGATTGCCTCTTTAAGCTTTCCAGCTAATGTGATCTGCAGTTTCCCCAGTGAAAGTGGGTAACTTCTCGAGTCATAAGAAACCAATCCCAATAACCTAGATCCCTGCACAAGTTTAAATATTCTTTTCTAAATTCTAAGTTTGTAATTTTTGGGGGTTTTTTGAGTAATAGGTCTTGGTCAGTTTGTCAGCCACCTGTATCAAAAAAATCCAGTTTTAGATGCTGGCCAGAGGTCTCTTGAAATTTTAGGGCCCCAACATTTCACTCTTTCAGAAGATGTTTGGGTTTCTCCCAGTTTTCTAAAGGAAGCTTCATTTCCTCTTTCTGAGCAATCAGTCTTTATCAGGCATTCATCACTGCACCCACCTTGATCTTCACTCATCAGCTCTAGGCTGGTTAGTCACCTGCTCCAGTGCAAAGCTTGATGAATTCAAACTGCTTGTGTCCATAGAGTGCAACCCCTCCTCTTCACTTGGCCTGTAGAGCTTGTGGAGGTTCCCTGTGATTTGTTTTCAACTCCACATGTGTTTGTGTTCAGGCACTTGAGGTGAGCCCCTCAGCTGCACTGTGTTCACAGAGGATGTTCCTCTTGTGTTATGCTTGTGCCTGACAATTTCTTGCCTTTTCCTATCCCTCTTCTAAGTCACAGATCTTTTGTCCACCATCTCCAGATGTTTCAAACCCTCTTCATTAGATTTGTAAGATTCTCTGCAAGACCGCGTCTTGCCCCACTTTATTAAATATGCCATCACATAGAAGTATTTTATATATATGTTTAACATGTATATAAAAAGATCTATGCATATATTTAGTATCTGCTTGTGCTTAAATACTATATGCTTTGTGTATGTTCTGCATTTTTGCACAGCAGGAGAAAGAGGAGAATGTATGAAACTTCTTAAAGTACTGAGTAATTATATTTTTCATTGGGCATATTGCCTTCAGATTTTTATCTCCTACATTCTTTCCAGGCACTCTTATCTTTCAGTCTGATTTTTCAAATGGTGCAACGTGTTTTTGTTTTTTTTGAACATGTTGGTTTTTTTGAAATGAGAAACAGAAAACAGTCATAGATATTCCTGGCCAATTTAATGGTACTGATTTATTTTTCTTTGTAAAAAAAGGTGCTGAAATGTTTTGGAAAGGCTATTCCTGTGTAGGGATTCAAAACACAGGAGTCAGAGATACAATGCTCATGGTTGGTTGTTTTCTAGAAGTATAATCATATATAAAATAAATTTTAAAAAATCATCAGCATATAGTATTATAAACACATTTGAAATAGAGTACTGAATAGTGGTATCAAAAAAGACATTATTACAGACTCCCACAGATTTATCATCTTTAAAAGCTGGGGTTTTTTTGTGTGGAAAAAAGCCATAATTTTCATGCATTTTAATATTTTAAGGAAGATATATCTATTATTTCATGCTTCTAAGATGTCTGTATTTTCTGGTAAGGGGGGCCACACAGGTTATCCAAGTGAGGTTTTTTGATAGCATATTTGTATGAGAAGTCTCTTGGCCCTTCTTGTTTTCATACCACTGTTTATGCTATTTTATTTTCTTAAACCAATTATTATCATTGTAGGTGGAAGAGACAATGAAGTATGCATGAGACCAGTTCTTCACAAATTTTCTTCACCTGTCCTATGCATAGTAAAATAAATTTACTTTCTGTACTGAAGGAAATGCTTTCAGTTGCATTTTTCCTCGACAGAGAGAATTAGAAAGAGCATTATGTTCCATAATTCAATGGTTTTATGATCTAGTGTTAAATGCAAAGGTGGAGTAGGATAAAAAAAGACTACAAGCCTGGTTTACGATAATAGTAATTTTACTCTTTGGGGTGATTGTCCGTTTCCTTTGATTGAAGATTATTTGTCACAAAACGATGGTTTTTTCTGTTGATGTTTACGTGAGATGTTGTTTCTTAAGTAATGTCTTAAATGCTTCTAAATGTTGACTATATTAGAGAACATGCAGTATGTTTTATAGTATCTTAAATATTAGCAGACGCTGTGTTTAGACAAAAGAATGAAACCTTAGTACTTCACTGCCTGTAACTGGAGCCTAAATACCTATATTGTGGGTACCTAACTTGTTGTGTCTGAGTCTAGAGCTGCAACACAGCCTTCAAGTTCATCCTGGTTTTGTTTTATTTGGGTTTTTTTGTTTTGGGGCTTTTTTTAATTGTCGTCTTTTTTTCCAAATCATACCCAGAGAATTTCTTAAAAAGCGTGGGAAAACTCTGCTCACAGGGGTTGAAGTGGTGTATGGATAGTTTTTGTCCATCTTTTTTTGTGCCAAGTGACATCAGATTATGGCCTCATCAAGACCTGTAGAAAAACAGCTCACATGGTTGTCACTGAGGGTGGAATTTGATAAGGTTTCAAATGCAGAAATTGAGTAAGGATATGAAATGTCACTAGAGACGAGCAAGAGTGTCTTGTGGGGATAAACAGAAGTGATACATAAAATGTAATTCAACACCATCTTTGTCAATGACTGAAGAACCACAGATAAGGATACTTTTATCCTGATGAAATTCAGCAGCCATTTGCCATTGACCTTCATTATGCTTCTGGATTTTACCCACTCTATGCGACTGAACTGGAAGTTGGCCAAGTATGTGCCAGCGATTCCTCTCATCTGTAGAAATGTAGTCCGTTCTGGGTAAAAGCTTTGTTACTATTCTCAGAGTGAGATACATAGACATTACTGAAGACCTTTAAAAAGTTTTTCTCATTTGTAATGATTCACCTGATTTGAGCAGAGTGGGATAAAACATTTGTAGTGACTTTAGTAGCCTCTGAGGATTGAAAATATGAATAAGAAAGAGGTTTCAATTTATTTTTTTTTTGCATACATGATGTATCAGTTTAATTGTTTTTTTGTTTAGGATTAATGAGGCTTCATGGATAGGGGTAAAGTGGATAAGCAGTCACTGATCTTTGTACAAAAGAAATGGAAAGTATTTTATTCTGAAATGTTTCAACAGTGCTGAGTCTTTGAAATCAATTTTCTGGGTTTAATACAGTGCTGTTTTGAGCTGTCATATTTCTTATATATTGCAGCACTGTAAACTCTCACATCCTGGGCCTTCCTTTCAAAGATTGGGTATATACGCTTGGGTACGTGAATGTAGCAATCAGGAAATAGCACAAAGTGAAATGGCTGCTACTACATGTTCTTCAGCATTACAATGTACTGCACATCACAGGGATTTATTACAAGAGTGGGTTGTTGATTTTGGTTTGGAGAGGATTTTTGTCGGTTTGTTTTTATTTGTTTTCTTTTTCAGATGATCTTCACTGTGGTGTTTTGGAGGTTTTTTGTTATACCCTTCCATTGTCAGAAACAGCAGATGCATTAATAACTACCCTTCACTCACTAAATACTTGCTCAACACAGGGTAAAATAAATCATTACATTTTTCTTCCTACTCTGTTTCTTGTCTTCCCAAAACCCAACCTGTCCTCCAGCAACTTCAGTTAGGTTCAGAATCAGAGGTTTACAAAGATGAAAGCTGCCAAGTATATTGGCTAGCAATTCATTTGTACACTTTTCAGTTTATAGAACTGGCCCTCAGCCTCAGTTTTTAATTTGGTGCTTTAGATGAAATCCTATTTGGGGAAATCAATGAGAGGTTAACCAAAGCCTAGGCAGCTGCAGTGGTTAGAAGTTGACAGCTCTGATTGCATGCCAAACTGACATCTAGGTTTAGTTTTTCTGTTTTTCTCATTTCTCATTCTCCAACCTTTTGCCATATCACATGACATTATTCTCTCAGGCTTTGATACTGGGAGGGGGGAATTAGTATGCTTAACAGAGCATTGATTGTTACCTTATACTGTAATTTTACAAAAATGTAAATATCAAATAAAAAAATACAGTAAAATAAGGTATTTAACACAATTTCTGACAGGGTCCCATCTGTTATACCCTTTGCCCTTCACTGCTGCTGATTTAAATCAGGCTATTGATTAAATCATATCATTGGTGGAAGGTAAAAGGCCAAAGATGAATTTATACAACACAAAAGGATACATACAAAAATACATTATTCATACTCACTGCATGCAGAATTAATGTGGGTCAGTTCATGTTTTCAACAAAATTTCTTTACCTCTTTTGTGTGAAAAAAAATTTACAATGTTCTTGGTGAATTAATATGACAGTTAAACTGGATGATAGCAATGAAATTAAGACCAGTAAAATAACATAATATGAATTTCCCTCTCCCATCTTACTAATGGGTTTAAACATATAAATATACATATAAACATATATATAAACCATACAAAATTGTTGAGGAATACATTTAGCACAGGTAGCTCAGTGTTCAGCTGCAGTGCGAGCTGCAGGTTGAGCTCTGGCTGGGAGCCTGAGGCAAGAGGCAATGAACTCCCAACCTGTGTATAACAAAGAGCACAGGGACATGTGGCACCATTGAGAGACACAGCAGAAGTTGAGGACACCAAGACTTTCTTGCACTTTGACTGTGAGGGTATAAAAGCTCAGGGGTTCCTTTTTTTGGGTCCCTGGCTGTGTGAGTGTGGGGTGTGTAGGGAGTCAAGCGAGTCACCCATGGGCTCACAGGAGCTGCCCATTGTGAAGGAGCTTCGGTCCTGGGGTGAAAGTCTCTGGTATTGACAATGTGACTGCCAAGGAGTCTCATGAATGGTTAGGCTGGGAAGTTTCCTTAACAAAATGAAATACAGTTATAAGCTATAATGTTATCTCCATATAGCCATGTGTATGGTTATCATTATATATTATTATTACTCATGTAAAATATAGTATGCAGAGATCAGTTAGCAAAGTGAGTGAAGTGTCCCAGGAAGTTATCAACAGACCTGATAATACAACATAGATTTCTGTGAGCCTTACAGTGCCCATATACACTTTACCATGTAAATCCAGCCTCCGAATGTCCATGGTGCTGAAAACCAGCCACTGTAAACAATGTGTGACAGAACAGCTTTTGACAGTATTACAGTGACAGAAAGCAAAGGCTAGAGGAACGAAGATTAGAGAGCATGATGCAGACAGAAGGTGGGAGCGATGGGTGCCTGCTTATAGCAAAGGTTCTTCACTTCTGGCAAATGCAGTGCACAGTACTTATTGCAGCCATGGGTTAGGAAATAGGAAAAGCAAACAGGTTTGATAATGCTGTTCCATTTCAGGTACAGCTAACACTGAAGGCTCTTTTGGGGAACTTTTTATGTCATGCTTTTATTTTATTCCAGTTGGCTGAATCTGTCCTGCTGGAAGTAGGACTGAAGGAAGACTAGGTGTTTGATCTTACTCTGATTAAACTAAATACAAAATTGCTTTTGAGTTTAGCCGCACAAGTTATGTCTATAGAGAGAAACCATTTAAGCCCTTCCAGCACATTTAGAATATTTCCAATGTGAAATGGGAATGCAGAAATGGAAAGCTTACTGGTTTTTACCTAAACTTCGTTTTTTGCTAGACACTTGTTAAGCAAATGGAGATTGCTAGATTGCTTTGACATGCTATTATTCACTGTAAGGTTGGAGTTTGATAGAAAGGATCAGTAAATTAGATCATCTTTCTGTATTTTTTAATTTCTCTAAATACCACCTCAGTATTAATTCCATAACATAAGGCCATAGGATAGTTTTCAAATGGTGGCCTATAAAGTGCTAGTGACTCACTGTTTCAAAAACGTATGCCAAGGCTAAGTAAGGAAACCTTAAGAGATTAAGTTAATTATATTAATATTGAAATTATTCATAATTGTCTGTGATTACAGCTGGCCATATCTTTTCCATATAATTTTCAAAGAAGTTAACAACTGAAATTAACTACAGTATCAGCAAGAAGTGTTTCTTTGAATTTTGGGGCTGGGTTTTCTTCATGAACATAACAGATCTCAAATTGACCCATGGGATTTCTTCCCGAAATTTCCTTTGGGTTGTCTTCTTCAGCTAGCTAGGGTAATTTATTTTTTTAAAATCACCCTGTTATTTTCTGACATTTTTTACTTTCTTATTGCAAAAGAATTCATGCAAGCAGAAAACTGTTTATGAAAGTGCTAAGTGTTTGGAATGAGAATTTGGTTTTTAGCTAAGGTTGGAAGTACACATAAGCATTTGAACGAGTATAGAAACAGAGAGAGAGAGCAAATTCCCAGATGTAGATTGACATTTAAAGGGGTTAACATCTAAGCTGTAGCAGGAAATTCAAAGGCAAAACCAAACAAATTAGTTTATAGCTTCAATGCTGGAGACTCTGCAAGTACTAAGGTTTTTCCGGTAAAGTTTATATATCTAATAATCTGCCAATGTGGAGTCACAGGAGCAACACCTGAATTAGCTGAATTCAGACTAGCTGAATTGGCACTGGCCATCACCTTTGTTGCTTGGAGATGGAGAGATGAAGATCCAGCCTGCAACACAGTGCTTTGGCACAGCTGTGTGCCACACTTCCTTGAGACAGAACAGAGGCCTGTTCAGGGAGGGGCATGATCGTAGTGTACATCCTCTTACTTTCCATGTGAAGAGTTAACATCTTGAACATAGTGTATTTGTTCAGTGACATTGTACTGGGAAATTAATCTGACAGCACAGACACTTAGTGGCTTTTCTTGAAGTATAGTATAGTTTCTATATTGCAGGGAACCCAAGATTTAGGATGTCGGAAGTGAGAGCAAGCTCAAACATGAGGAATCATGGCCTAGTGGCGTATTTTAGGTCATTCTGGTATGTGTGCGCTCTTCATTTTCTGTGTTCAGTTCCAATACTCTTACTTGCCCAAAGACTATAATGTAAAAGCAGATTTAAAAGTCTGCTATAGAATCCAGGGCACAAATTCTAGCCCAGCTCCCATGTTTAAAGGAAAAGGAAAAAGAAAATGAAAAGGAATGGGAAAAGGAAAATCTACTTTTTTTTGGTGAAAAAAAATTGCACAGAAATTAAAGGAGAAATTAAGTAAGTTTTAAATGGCAGTTCACAGAGATGTTTGTCTCCAGACTGATGGTGTAATCAAGTCTTAGGAAAGAAAGATACATTTATTGGGTGTTTCATATGGATTGGCATGGCTCTTCTCCTTCATGCCTGGCAGCTCCAGTCTGCCTGCTCCAGCACACAGTTGCAAATTCCATTCCAAGAAACTCAATATATAGCATCATTTTGGTGTGCAGCTTCTTCATTAAGTCTGCCTTGAGAGTGGGTATGCAAACACCCAGTGTCCTTTATGAGTCTTTACAGTGATATAAGGCATATTTAGATACAGTTTTCTCATTTGTCAGATTACAAATTTCTTTGTAATACTGCTTAAATATGTGGAAACTTGGCACTAGGTAGCTTTTGAATGAAACAAAACAAAAAGATGACAGAGACGGGCATATTTGTTAATTAGTTAATAGATTGATGTCTCTGCAATGAACATACTCCCAAGCATTTAGCTCTTATGTAATAAGTATAGTGTTTTTGAAATAAATATGACAAGTTGCAATAAATGGCTAATCATTCTAAAGATTGTTTTGCACTTCTATTGCAATGACTGGATTGAGACTTAGAACTGACTGAAAATTGCAAAATGCATGAACCTGCCCCAAATCTTTATCCTAATACTGCAACATTCTGAAGTCGTGAAATCACTATCTGCAGATTATGTGCAACTTCCATTAGGTCAATGGCAATTTTTCACACCTTGTGTAATGAGACTTAGGGTGCACAGCTGCAATTCTGCATATATATATTTTTTATATGTGATACTTTATGATTCTTTCCCTTGGAACCAGCTGCTTCTTTATTCTATTTATACAGGTCATGCTGTGTAATCCACAAAGATTCTGTTGTCTTTGCTTCTGTGAGAAAAATATAAATTAGTTTATCATGAGACCAAAGTACAGCTCAGCACTCCACTTAAGATGCATTCTGATTTGCAAACGTTGATGATGTTAGGTTTGCAGACACTGGCAGGGTATGTGGAAAGATGGACTGCTGCCTGGGCTCTCTGAAACATGTTATTGAACCCCAGAATGCTAGCATGAAATCCATGGAAGCTTTACTATGATTTTGTAAAATGTCAAATTATGCCTGAAGAAAGGACAGCTGTAACTCATAAGCACAATAGGAACAGATGAATTGCAAGGTCAAATCTCCTTTTGGAGTACAGCACTAAGATTGATTTTTATTTCATTTTTAACTCTACCTGAAGATTAAAAAATAATGAAATTAGGTTTTCAAGTTTATGCATGAGTGTCCATAGAGTGGAAAGGCCTTCTCAGAAGTCTGTCTTTTTCTTTTTCTCATGATTTCTAAGTATAGATTTTTTGTGTCTATATGAATGAAGATGACTTAGGAGAGTAAAACTTCTGGGAATGGTGAACATGTGTAATTTTGAAGGAAAGGAATTCATGGCCAATTTTCATGCAAGTTTTCATGTGCAAGATTTAAACTCATACATCAGTTGTGCAAAACACATTTATAACAGATCTATCAACCTGCTCTCGCTTGACAAACAAAATCTGTAAAATTTATATGAGCTGCATAGGGGATGTCACAGCAAAATATACATTCTATTTAACACCGTAATGTAAGAGCAGGTAATGAACTAAGTAATCATCATCAGATACTGAGCTGACCTCTATTTAGGTCCCAGGAAGTACAATACTCTAACTGCCCATTTGTTTGTGGCCACTTCTGCTATGTCAAATGAATTAATTCAGGGACTCAAATATTCCATCATCCTTAGATCATGTTTCAGGAATGCTGAATCTGATGTTTGATCCATTTGTTTGGGACATGGCACAGGATGTGGATAAGGAGTAAGATTCAACTGCAGGTTTTCAATTCACTTGATCTGTCATCTGATCTTGAACCAAAAGCAGTCATAGGAATTGCTTTGAAATTGGAACATGTCTGCTTATGGAAGGAGATTGCTTGTCATTTCAGGTGTTGTATTCTTCTGTGGAGTTAATTTCTCACCCACTGCATTTTGGAAACTAAGATGGGTTTCTGCTTTCCTGACTTTGTCTACCTGTTGTACATTAAGCCCAGCTGACAACAAAGCCCCACCCAGTTGCTCACTCACTTTCCCTGTGGTGGGATAGGGAAGAGAATCAGAAAAGTAACTGAGAAAACTTGTGGGTTGGGATAGAGATAGTTTAATAGGTAAAGCAAAAACTGTGCAGGGAAGCAAAGCAAAACAAGGAATTAATTCGCCACTCCCAGTGGGAAGGCAGGTGTTCATCCATCTCCAGGAAAGCTGGGTTTCATCATGTGTAATGGCAACTTATGAGTACTGGTCCGCCCATTGAATCTCTATCTCTCCAATTTAGATAGAAGGATGTTGTGAGGGACTGTGTCAAAGACCTTGCAGAAGTCCACACTGTAGTATTTCCTTTGTCCACTGATGTAGTCACTTCATTGTAGAAGGCCATTAGGTTTGTCAGACAGGACTTGCTCTTGGTGCAGCCGTGCTGACTGTCTTGAATCACCTCCCATGTGCCTTAGCATAGCTTTTAGGAAGATCTGTTCCATGATATTCCCAGGCACAAAGGTGAAGCTGATAGGTTAGTAGTTCCCAGGGTTGTCTTTTCTAACTTTTGTAAACATGGGTGCAGTGTTTCCATTTTTCTAGTTACCTGGGACTTCAGTTGTGCTTCCTTGCCCCTTCCCCCCACAACTGGGCAACATTCATATGCGTTTCCCAGGATACTTGTTCCTGCTTCCACTGCCTGTGGAAGGGTCTGTGCCACTGAATGGCAATTTGTTGAATGTCTCTTGTTCTTTCACATTAGTAAATGTCATCATGTGTATTATTTTCTGTTGTTAGGCTAAATGTACCTTACATTCACGTGCCTATAATGTCTAGTGTTGTGTCTAAGTAGTTTTTCCCCTTACCGACTGTGATTTTTGGAGTAATGTTTGGACTGTGATTCACAGAAGTAGCTATACTTTTGAAACTGTTGTCATTGTGTCACTTTTTATATGATAGAACGAACTTTCTGAAGTTCCAAATAGTTACCTCCCTAGAGTATATATCCTGGCTTTTCCGGCTGTGAATCAAGACCCCATTAACAAGGTTTCTTCTGATCTCTATTGCTGCATTTGGCAGATAAAGAGGTACCTTTTAAAACAGATAAGATCTAAGCTATAAAGGTTCTCAAAGATTAAAATCAACAACTTCAATTACTCTTCCTGCTGGTCCAGATTTAAGTGTACCTTAATCCTTGTAATACCTCCACTTAACAAGTGAGTCATACTTGAAAACTGTGAGTATTAAGTATAGCCTGAGTGTAAATCTAGTCTAGATGGACAACAGTATGACTAATTTTTCCTCTAATTTAGTGCACAATGTTTTTACATGATTTTGGGTGGGGAAAAATAGAGGTTCTGTAAAAATGAGTTATTTAGTTTGGTATTCTTTCAGTTTAGAAGTATTTTTCCAACATACTGACCATGCCTGTAGTGTTCTTTGAAAGAGTATATACCATTGTCAGCTGTCCGGCTCTGACACTACATGGTTCGAGTCAACAACACTCATATCTACAGCCTTCTGTGGCAGATTTGCTTGTAGAGAGATTGTTGAAACTGCCTAGAATAGACCCAAAAGGTAATATAGCAAGGTGAATGATCAGGTTAAAACTATAGTACATGGCATGTGTACATTTATTTTAATTTTCAAGTTCAGCCTTCCAAAGTTACTTATGCCTGGCCATCGACTGAACAGGAGATTTTGGCAGCTAGTCTGCTACTTTAAGTAGGGCTGAAAGCAGAAACTACTATTTTTGTTTTATTGCCTTTCATAGCATACTCTTGTAATCCAGATCATTCAGTAATACAGGGAACTGTAACTCACTTCCTTGACAATACAGAGGAAGTAACTTTTGCAGAAGCTAGAAGTGTCATGACTCCCATGCCGTAATGTGTTCAGCACATTCTAAGAAAACCTCATACAAGCACAGTAATTACCCAGCAGATCATGTAAATACATTTGTCTGGTTCCATCACTATAGCTGCAAACTGTAGTCCCCTATCTAAGCAGTTAGTGCTGGCCTAATACGTTGGCAGATGGCATGCTGGTCCTTTTCCAGTACAGTCTGCCAGCTCACAGGGCTACCACCCACTCCCTTCCTCTTTCCCCCACCTTGCACCTCCTGTATCTTTTTAATACCCTTGCATCTCCCCAGAGCTCTTGGAAGGTGGTATATTTAGAGCAAGGACAGTTTCATGTTCCAAGGGATGTTAAAACTGTAGCCAACTATGGCTTAGCTGGCATGCTGGAGTTTGCAAGAGCATCTGCCTATGAAATATTCTGACTCTACTTCTTACTGATCTCTGTTGGAGGCTTTGAGGGGAAGCATGCAGTTCTTGTTCTACAAACTGGAAAAAAAAACCCCTCCAAAAATCTGTAAAGTAGTTGAAACTTAATAGAAAATATATTTTGCTGGTACCAAAAAGACGGCTGCAAGGCTACTACTCTATCTTCTCTCTCCTGCTCACCATGATTTATTCTAAGAACTTGTGCCCTCTACGGAAAATTTGGAATAGACTTTTTCCAGGATGAAGGCTCTGGAAATAAAGACTGTTTAATATCTGAAGTAAGAGTAATACTTTTAGTGTCCAAATCTGAAAGTCACAGTAATGAACATGACAGAAAAAAAATAAGGTAAAAATTCAGCTAGGTGGGTGGATGAGAGATTTTCTTCTTAATTAGTACTCATATTACAGAAAAGTCTGTAATTCTATACAAGATCAAATTCAGATAGGCTATGCCTCAAAGGCTATGTGTACCATTTACAGAGATAGCATGGGCAAATAATGCTTAGCAAGAAATTTTATTAGTTTTAAACTGTAAAATACGTTTAAATGTAGTCTTTAAGCATATTTACCAGCTACTCAAAAACATTTGGGGCATCTCTATTGAATGTAATGACACAGTTTTTATAGGCAGAATAGGTTTGGTGCTTTTACATTTCAACTTATGGTGCACCTAAACTTCATCCAGTATTTGCATGAAAAAATGTATCATTACATGAAGGTAATTAGGTATCTGTCATAGCCAGATGCTGTTCCCTTTTAAAGATGGTGACATTTCAGCTCTGAATTATGACTGGATTTGAATAAGGAGTTACAACAGACTTTCTCTACACTACTGCCTTATCATAAAACACACTGTACCTAAGTAATTGCAGTTTTCTTCATGTCAATTTCAAAGAGTGCTGTTTAGGGTGGAGAAAAGGACTCAGGATTTCTGAGGAAAGCTGGTACTCTAAAGCTGGCACAAATTAAAGCTGCAGTTATGACTGAAAGTTGGCAGAGACAGACTACTACTACGGAGTAGTTTGCTCCAGCATGTCTGTCCCTGCATGACTGGCTTCATTATCATCCAGCAAGCAAAGGAATGAATGCAGAGTAGTAATCTGAGCAATAATCTTATCTTTCTTTATTTGGAAGCTTTCAGTAAATAAACCCAAGAAATAATATGAAGAATGTGATGATCACTGCTTTAGTGAATTCCTGTAATCAAATGCTTGGCCAGGTGTTTTTTTTCATAGGGGAAAGTTTCTGACTCTACTCTTTTGCATTTCAGTGAAACCAGGATCATGTAAGGTTGTTATATTTTCTGTGCCTATGGAAGCAGAGATCAAAGAAATATTCTTCATCACCTCTATGCTCCATTTGAAAAGTTGATGAGCTGTAGAATATCTTTTGATTTGGTTGGTCTCCACAGGACTTCCTTAGAAGGGTATTTGCTTCATGTAACATAACAATTTCTATAGGCAATGTTTTAGATCCCAGAAACAATCTTTGAAAGAAGATACCCAAATGTAGGGATTCTGGTTTGGTTGGGTTTTTTTCTGGTTACAGGGGGTGGGTTTGTTTTGTTTTGTTTTACTACATCTAACTGAATAAAATTACAGAGAGAAGACTGTGATCAGTCAGTAATACATCTATTGACTTAGTATTTGCTGTTTTCTTATACTGAATCCAACAGACACTTGTTCAGTTCTGCCTATGTTATGTCAAATTATTATGATATGTCTCAGTCATTTTCTAGCAATTTCCACTGTTGTAATAAGATTGTTAGCAATGTGGAGGGTTGATAAGTAATACTTTCAAGAATAATTAGTGACTTTGATTTTAGTTGTTGATATTTTGTTGTTTAAGCCTGTTTCTTCTTTGAGTGACTGTTGTGTTGTACTGTATTTTCACAGGTGCTTAGACAGCAAAGGTAATACCTAAAAGTCCTATAAACTGCAACAAGTGGTCTGCACCCTCTCGTCTTGTTGTCATGCTAGATCTTTGGGTTTCTTACCACTTTCTAATTGTAGCTGCCTTCCTGAACAACTTTGTCTTGAATCATAGCATTGTTTAGGTTGGAAAAGACCTTTAAGATTATCAAATCCAGCCGTTAACTCAGCACTGCCAAGTTCACTGTTAAACCATGGCCTGAAGTGCCACAGCTATGTCTTTTAAATACCTCTAGAGATGGTGATTCAACCAGTTATCCAAGCAGACTAATGTTTGACAACCCTTTTTGTGAAGAAATATTTCCTAATATCCAATCTAAACATACCCTGATGCAACTTGAGGCCATTTCCTCTTGTCCCATCACTTGCTACCCAGGAGAAGTGACAGACACCCACATCACTGAAACATCCTTTTAGGTAGTTGTAGAGAGTGATAAGGTCTCTCCTGTGTGATGCAGGTGATATTCAGGTCTTAATCCTGACTCCAAATTGCACCCTTTTTAGGCTAGCTATTGAACTGGGGAGAGATTTCCTGCATATCACTGCAATTCTAACAGAGTTATGGTACCCCAGTAATAGATTTTCAGGTATTGCTGAAAAAGAGGTTAATGCATGAATCTGTTTTCAGTTCTCTCTCTCTTAACAACTGCAGCAAAGTGTAGTGAGTGCAGTAATACACACTTACAAGACTGAGTTTCACCAGATCCGTCACAGGATGTTAAGCAAGTTTATTGTTTGACATGTCTTTATTAAAATGCAAATTCTGGCATTTTCCCAAGCTGGCAAATCGTTTCCACTCAACAGTGTGAAGCAATAAAACCCACACAACTGTATTCAGGGAGAAAGTAATATTGCCAGGGTAATTTGCTAAAAACAGTAAAAATTTCAAACTTGGGTAAAGAAAAATTATCAGAAGATTCTAAAGGGAAAGAAATAGAATCATAATCTGACTTCCAGTGTTGTCATTCTCCTCCCTTTCTTACTCTTCAACCAGTACTTTCTCAGCACTTTTACAGACAGAATTGGCTTAATAGCATCTAACAAGCAGTTTAATGTTAAAAAAAATTGAATATCATTAAATAACCACTTAAGTCAGACAGTGACACCAGTGAGAAAAGTTATACAAGTTAGATAATACCTAGTAAGTCTTGATGAAATGAGATTGTATTTAGCATAAGTAGAGACAGAGGAATAGTTACTGGTCAAAAGGTTCCTATTTTATAAAGCAATGAAAAAAGATCTAGAGGGAAGTACTTAATGCTTCTTAACCTGTGCATGCAGAGCTACAGTACTACAAATGGAAAGGAAATTAGTCCTCAATTCTGGGATTATATGTGATGATAAGATATAAAGTAGGATACGTTTATTACAAGGCATGTTGGATTGTTTAAAAAAAGGATTATGGAGCCGACCTGGCTTTGTTTCTGTTTTATTTTAGAACCAGATAGTTGTGGGACTTACAGCTGCCCACACAGGAACTGTTGGACTCTTGAACTCTTAGCAAACTGAAAATGGAAACTGAATGGAAGGACTACTTTTTCTTGTTAAGACCAAAAGGATGAAATGAGTGCAGCCTTGGTCAAGTCTGCCTTGGCAAAGAGCCAGACAGGATTCAGAAAGTGTTTGGATGATGCATGGCAAAAGAGAAGTAATGTTTTAGCTAAACATGTAATATGCAAAAAGGATTACCCTGTATCTCCAGTAACTGCTTTTACATTTTCACAGCTAGAGAAGATAGATGGAGAAAGAGCCTGGTTTAAGGATCTGGATCTTTATTTCATCCATAACAAATGGAACTTTGACTTTAGTGGAAGGGCTAAACTTTCAGAAGCAGCATCTTAATATTGGGGGTGAGATAAATCACTGCAATTTAAATAATTGGAAACTGGCAGGTGAATAAAACTCTTGCAGCCTTAACCTAATAAAGAAGAACACCCAAATCATATGCCTGTTGAGTCCAAAATATGTAAAAACATTATAAGTCTTACATTCTTTTAAATGGGGTTTATGGAGACTCTATTTTACACTCATTCCCACCTTCAGGAAAACATAACTTGTACCCCAGAATAAATGTGCTGTTGAAATCTTAGAAAATAGAATAATTTGGTATTAAGATGTCCCATGGTTTGATAATGATATTTCTATTTTCAGGACAGTAGTCATCAGTATAGTCTACAAATATATATATAGATATATTTATTATATATAAATTTAAATATATATATATATAAATCATAAATGATAAAACAGTCTTTGATAAGGTGGGCACAATGTTTGAAAAACTCTCAAATACAAATGGCATACAGAACTCTTAAGGCATTCATACGGTGGGACAAAGCCAAGTGGTATCACTGACAGATATGTCTTCCTTCCCATAGACAATTACACTTGGCATACATAATGGCTGCACTTCTAAAATCAGAACAAAAACCCCAAACCAACCAAACCAAACCAAAAAAAAAAAAAAAAAATCTGAAACCCCACTTGTCTAAAATTCAAGGTCTGTTCATCACATGGTATGTGTGCAAAACACAGTGGCTAATCAGGTATGCAAAGTTATTTTGTTAGGAAAAGAAATAAACTATTGCCTAAAGAATGGGTGAGAGAACCAAAGAAAAGCATAATCAGCTATTTAATCTCTAATCGACATTCCTGATGTCAGATCCTAAAAAATGTTTAAGGTATTCAAAGTGGAAATATAAACCCACAAACTATAATTACAAGTCATTGTCTACTGGAAAATAAAACTAAGCATTCCTTCTCTGTCACTTTTATCAAGACTCCAGGTTTCTCATTCCAAGCTGCTTGTTTCTAAAATGCATGCATCTTTCAAAAGTTGAAAGAACAACCAAATTAATCAAGACTGGTATGCCCTCATTTCTGCCTGTTCCTTGAAACCATCAAAAATATTTCTATGAAGATTGATTTAGCCTAGAGAGTATTCTAAAAAGTTACAATTGATAACGAGCTCATGCACTCCCAAAGTTTAAAAAATTATGCATATATATGAATATATATACCCAAATGCACACATACATTGTGGCAGGTTTTTTTAATTCTACTTTTTTTTTAATGCATTGCAATGGTTTTGGTATTCTCTATTGTAATGTTAATAATCTGGTATAATTCTTTAAAATATTACAAATTAGTGGTCCTCATATTTATGACATGAAAAAAAAAATCAGTTTTAAGTGTTGCAGGTCTTTCTTGAAGTCTGTGTTGCTTATTTTGTCCCTTACTCAGTTCCAGTTATCTCTTTACCACCATCTTAGATTTCAGCACAAGAAAAGAACTTGCTCACTTGCTCTTTAATTTTAAAGTTATAGGGACATAAAAAAATAAGATGAGTGTTCCTGAAGAACTCTTTTTCCTAGAATGCAGCTGTTAGTTACTTTGGGCACAAGTACTAATCACGCTTCTTCTTCAGAGCCAAATATGTAGTAATTTTATTTTGTTTAGATCTATTTTTCAAGTATACAGTACAGAATGAAAGTAGTAGGAGATTCCACTATCAGATTTTATCATCATTCATGTTTGCAATTCAGTGTGCTTTTTTCTCCTCTGCAGTCAGACAAATAGCTGCAGACTATTCCTTTTTTTCTCATTTTCTTATAATTTTATTCTATTTTACCCTTTTATTCTTTTTAATCCCCATTTCCTTCTTATTTTATTCTTTTTTTTGTTTGTCTCAGAGATATTAGAGCTTCTGTCCTGAATGTATCATCCACAAGAACAGATAAAGTTTTACTATTTTCCATTTGACTTACTGGATGTATGCAGGTATTTTTCATGCCTTCCTTTCTATAGCCCAGCATAAGGTTTGTGAATTGTTATCATAAAGTACTTATGAGTATCAGGAAACTCAGGGAAGTCAGTAGGAAGTATGGAACATTTTAATGTTTTAGTTTGGAACATTTTAGCTGTACAGGAAGGCAATGAGCATTATTATGAAGGTTAAACAAGAATAAAGCCTTGAAAAGAAGCCCTCTCTTAATCAGTATTTTTCCAGATGATAAAAAGAAAGCCAAAGAGATGAAATTGACAAATGTAGCGTATAATGGTCCTTCTTGGAGCAGTACTACAGGGGCCTCATTAGTAGACATTTTAGTACAATCATTTTTACCCCTGTGGCTGTCACTTCAGACTACTCAGAAAAGGTGGCTGTAGGAGCTAATCACAGCGATGCCTTTCTCAATTGTATTTTCCTTGTAAAAATGAGGCACAGGAGAGTTAGTAAGTTCTAATTGAAATCAGAATTATTGCCATGGATGGCATGCTGTGTCTGTAGGGTATGTTTGTGCCAGTGGAAAATTTCCTTTTTCCCCATAATAAGTTTGGAAGCTTTAGACTTAAATATAAAGTTGTGCTGAAGTCAGTATTAACACACATTTTATTCTGCTGTTTTTAATACCATTTCCATCTTGCTGAATGGAAGTGCAGTTGTTCATTTATGTTTAATATTACTAACTGTGGTTGATAAGGGGAGGGGCAGACTTCAAGGAGATGTGCCATTTCCATTGCAGTTTAAAGTATAAATGGGCTCTCTCTTGCATGTAATTCCTTTTCCTTCAATATTCCTCTATTTCTGTTACGAAAATGATTTTAAGTGCTACTTGCAGTTTAATTGCCACCTCGAGAGACACTACGAGATCTCCATTGCTCAAAAAAAATTGTTCAAGACCAAAGCAAAATTTTATAATGGCATTTAAAGTGGGGTAAAATATGTATTTTATTCAGCTTCAGAGAAATATCCTCCTATAATTGTTCATCATATAGATACCAGAAAAAAAAAAAAGAAAAAAGAAAAAATAAAAAATAAGAAAACAAGATTCCTGAAATTTCATTCCTCCCACCGTTGAGTTCATGTGGTAATGATAGAGTAATAGTCATGTGCTGTAGCAAGTATTCCAAAATCTCTCATCTCTTTTTCCCTTGGAAAATAGGAATGTGTTATACATCAAAACAGAGAAAGAAAATTATTGTTTAGAAAGTTTCACATTTCATTGGAGATGTCTTTTATCTCTGTTCATGACCTAGAGCTTCCTAGTTTTGGGGGCTTTATAGTTTTGAAGAACTGATACATCTGACTCCTAAAAGGAGGGTAAAAGGAAGAGTCTGATCTTACTGTATGAGTAATTGGAAGCCTAATTGAACCTTAAAGTATTTCTCTGTGAAAGAGGATGGTACCACAGTGAAAAAGAGATGAGCCTCCGTGAAAGCATAGGTTAGATACATTGAGCCATGCTTTGGTTTTAGTAGAGCCTTTTGATAACTGAGAAAATGCAGGCTAGACCTCAGATACCTTTCCACCCAACATTTGCGTGTGCGTATGTGTTTAATCCACTTCTACCTGTCTTCTGATGTCATAAAATGAGATTCAGAAGTTAAGAATCTTTTGCACCATGTTGTTATTCCTTCTGGAATGAATTGTTAAATACTGCTATAACTAAACATCTGAAAGTGAGCAGAAACCACATCAATGTTCTGAAGTCTTAGAAACCAGAAAAACTTTCAGTAAGGCAATAAACTGTGATTTTCTGATATAAGGGTAAAGAACCCACTATGGCACAGCAGTTATGTGTCATTGTTAGCGAGCAAAGGCACGCTTAAAAAATGAGAAAAACTGAAGAACAGAAATTCTGTCAGTATGCCATCGGCAAAATGGATATTCACTGCATGTGATTCTTGCTAAAGCTGACAGTTGAAGAGAAAGGGTGAAGCTGTTCATTGATGAAAGTTCCTATCAGAATTATAACTAAGTGTAGACCTTTTAGACACCACCTGTAATGTGGCTACTTTATCCATGCTCTCACAATCTTTGGCCAAGGAAAAAAATTTGTGTTACAGAGTGAAAACTGTGATAGTGCAGAGTTTTTTTGAGTGCTTCTAGTTATCCAGAGTGCTATTGAGGCAACAATAAGAAGGGAGTGTGAAAACAGGTAGCTATAATGGAAACTATTTTTCAACTTTAACTGAAGCAGATGCTATCACACACGTTTTGTGATACTGACTTCTGAGGAGGTAAGCATAAGGAGTGATTAACCCAAGGGGTTATACCGACTGAGGTGAAATTAAGGTCAATAGAAGTACAATAAATCCTTATGTATCATGAATGTCCAAGTGCAGAAATTCTGAATGGTTTTATTTGTGACCAGCAGAACTATGGTTGGGGTTTTTTGGGGGGGGGAGGTTGGAGGAACAGTACTGTGGTAATGATTCCCTAATATTTTAAAAGTGTGGGAGAGCTGAGAGAAGTGATTCTAAAGCTCATGTCTATAGGGATAAACAAAATTTTCAGAACTGTTGTAACTGAGTCATAATTGTGTGCAAAGGGAATGCTTTTGTTACTATTAAACTTTGATGATTTTAATCATTTTAAGCAAGATTTAAGTCAGAGATAGAAACAGGAAAAGATACTGTAAGAAAGAGATAAGTTAGTACTTCAAGAGTTAGAAATGAGAGACAGAAAGAATTCTTGATCTCTTCACATCAGTATGAGACAAGTATCAGAAAATTATCCAAAAGATGTAGGAATAGTCTATTGGTTGAGGAATCTTTGAAGGTCATAGAAGGAGATGGAGTGAAGAATTCAACACAGAAGCCTCTTAATACCATTTCACTTTTATTGACAGTATGGATGATAGTGTCAGTGCTGAACTGACTTTCTAGTCAGTTGTCTGTGTCTGAAAAACTAAATAACCTTCAGACTAATTTGGTTCATTTATCTGGCTAATCAATTGTCTGGTTTCTTCGCTCAGAGCAAGGAAAGTAGCTTTTGTATTATTATTTTTTCCTTTTTTTTTCCTATTATCCTTTCATCCTCTGTTCTTTTGTGAAGATGGACATGGTGAGCGAGATGTTTGAAGCAGCTCTGTTATGGATAATAAATTCCCTTTCCCAGTGCCTCCTTCCCCCAAATCCTCATGTCCATGTGCTATCCTGAAAGCAGGAATAATAAGAAAGCAAGTACTAAATACGGGTAAAAATTGACTACAAAATTATTTTAGAGGAAGAAACAACACTGTTTACAAATGTAAATCTTCAAAACCAAAATGTCTTTCTATTTACTTTCCTTTTATGTTTTTGTATTAAATTGTTCTTTACTGAATAACAAAAAATGCTGAAATATCTTCAGTGTTATATTTCCGTACTGATTTTTTAAAAAGAAAATTTCATGTCATAGAAGGTTTTATTTAGATCTAGCAGTGTCAGGTTATAGATGTGGGGCACAGATATCATGAGCAATGCATTGAAAGAGCTACAGATTCTTGCCACATTCTTGTTCCCAAGTTGCATTCAGTGTCTTTTTGTGTGCTTGATTTTTGCATGCTTAAACACTTTTGTAAGTAGGACAGACCTCAATGTGGGCTTACATACAGGATTTTAATGATTTCTTTCCCCTCTCATAATAACTTCTCATTGGAAGAATGTTCACTGAGCAGTTGGGAATATTCTTTGTCCAGATATACAGGTATTTCCTTCCTTTCTGTTTTTTGGTTTTGTTTTGTAATTTTTTTTTTAGTTTTAAGGCAAATAATGTTAATAAATTATACTTGTATCATACACCCATAAATATCAGGAAGGGCTCTGTAGTTCATAGCAATTTCCAGTGTGTTTCAGGGACTAAGTAAGTTTCAAGAGACATTCCCCAACCTTTGGATAAGCAATGATCTATTATAAACCACAGTGTGTAATGTGTATTATTAATGATGCTCTCATAGGGCTGTCTCACTTGGAAAAAAAAAGAAAATTCTTAATTGTCAGGATCACATTCAAAGTGAAGGAAGCGAGGGCAGCAAAGGACAAAGAGCCAGACTCCATGCTACAACTCTATATTCTGTTAATGCAGATGTTGTAATTCATCTTTCAAGTCAATTATTCTGCTGGTGGCTTATAGGGAGAGCACAGACATTAATATTACCAATAAACCTGATTGTAGTCAGATGAAATTTCAAACAGATTTCGAGCGGGAAAGGAAATTAGGTCAAGAGAAATAGCTACTACAAATTAATGAACCCACTGATAACCTCACCATTAGCATCACTACTTCCATAAACTAATCCAATGATGTAGAATAAGATATCAGGCACTATTTCACTGAATAATGAGAAAATATAGTAATTATCTCTATTTTATCCCCTTAATTTCTTTTTAATGCACTAAAAAGTTTGCTGCTAGATCAAATGGTGTTAAAATCCTTAAATATGGGGAGTTAGGTGTGCTTCCTTTGTTCTTCTTCTATGTTTTCTATATGCTACATTGTTTTTTCTGTAGAGAATTAATCGCAGGTCTGTCACATAGAAGCGTATGATATCAGAGGTACCCAGAGAGAGGAGAGAACCAGGGCCAAGAAGAGCTTTAATATAGGAACTATATAGGAATCAATCTATTCTGTAAAACAATCACCTAATAGCAATTTTATTTTAGAGTGGAAGAGAGATGAGAGAACCACATTCTCTCTCGCTCTACTATTTAAAAGCTTCTATGTATCTACAAAGTAGGTAATAATACATGTGTATGCGTGTGTGTCTGTGTGTGTGTGTGTGTATACATGCAGTGTCTTCCAGATGCCACAGTGGTTGTTCATACACTGACAAGTCATCTCAGGCCTAAATAAAGAAGTGAATCTGATGTATATATGTACACATGCGTAATATAAATATATAGACCAGGACAATAGGCACCATTACCTTTACTTTTTTTTTACTATTTTACTATAACCTTTTTCATGTCTTTCCAAGGGGATTACTTTAGAATAATATTGGATAGAAAGGAGAAGAAAAATGCTACAAAAGCATGGAACTTCCTAAAGGCTACGTTACCCTGTAAGAGGTCAGGTGGAAAAACTGTGTGTGTTTCAGGTTGCTTCTTGATTTACTGTGATGAATCTCTAAGCATTTAGAAAATTTTCTTGAAGTCTTGTGGAAATTTATAATATAAACTTAAAATTGCAACTATGTAGCTCTCTATGTACTAGGAAGCTAAAATAACAGTGTGATTGGAATGTGATGGGAGAAGACTCCAAAACCAGCCAGCTTCAAGCTTCAAAATGATTCCTGACTGTATTGACTGTATTGGTTAACAGCACACATTGCCAGTAGTTAGCACTTAATCACTATCAATCATCCCTGACAAGCTTATTTTAAATTAGTTGCAAGTGTACAATGCCACTGAAGTGATGCTGTTTTAGTTCATACTGATAGCTATAATCCATCAGTCCAAGGAACAATTTGAGAAGGGAAGTTGGAACAGATTCTGCTACCTCTTTTCTCCTCACCCGTCCCCATAAAGCACCATTGAAGTTCCATGCTCCTCTGCCTCTTCCCCAAAAGAAATTGGGTGATCTCAGCTTCTCTTGACATTTATTTTTGGGATGAGGGCTTGTACTGGTTTTGCAAATTCTGCAGGATTATTCTGGTTCCATCAGACACCCTGCCTGCCTGCTCTGCAGGATTATTTTGGTTTTACCAGACATCATTCTTGCCTACTCTGCATCATCAGTTCTTGTCTTGAAGAGTTTAATACTTGCACATTTTTTATGCACCCTGTTTGTGCCACTCCATCTGCCTCTTTGCCAATTAAGGCTATTATTTATATATTAAAGCTAAGCTGCATTGCAAGATATTATTAATGTTTTTATAATTCAAAAATATGCTTATACACTGTACCTGGTTATGCTATTTTAGTGTGTTTATATTTGTGTTACAAGAAAATAAGTACTAATTTTGTTGTTTAGTAGGCATCAAATTACTGCATGCAACAGGCATCATTTTTGGCTACAGTAAGAATCAAAGCATGGTTTGGAGGCAAGGTTATTTTAACATAGTTTGAAACTCAATCCCATACATGCATCAAAAAAAGCTTTAATCTCTAGTGAAGTTCTAGTTGGATTCAATTTATGTTTAAAATGAGTGTCACATTATAAGTTATTCAAGTTTCTATTCAATAGATCCTACGTGGTGTATTTGGCAGACACAGGCTGAACTGCTTCTACAGGAGGTTACTCAGATATGAGTGTGCTGAAAAATTAGGCAGATATGAACTTTATTTAGCATGTTGAAGCATGAAGTCTAGATGGCAATCACTGAGTTTAAAACAGGAATCTCACTCACTGAGCAAGAATTCAAAAGCATGAGTCTACCTTGATCACAAAGTCGTAGGAATTCTGACAGTCACAAAGCTATTCTGAACATGCCTGTCAAAACTGTGTTGACACATTTTTTGTGTATATTTCTTAATAATTTTCATCTAAAGGACTAAATATCAGTTTTCCACAGATAATTTACTTGAAAAACTGAGGGAGAGGCTTGGAAAATTGATGTCATTGGATGAAATAGGAAATGGTTGCTAACAGGAAACACCTTGTGCTATTGAACATACTGAATCTCCTGTATCATTTTGGAAAACCTTACAGAAATTATGTGCATAAGTTAACTCTGTGTGCTTAGGAGACAACTTTACTTAAAATCACTTGAGGCAGCTAAGCAGCAGATCCCCTTTGGCTGTTACTGTGTTTGGCTATATTAGCATGTTGTATTTTTTTTTTATAGAGTTTAGTATTGGGCACATGCAGACTTTCTTGCTCATTTACCTTCCCCTTCCCTCCCTTCTTCTCTTTTTCTTTCTTTGAATATGGTTGATATGTCGAGTTTTATCTTTTTACTTTTTTTTCTTTTTTTTTTTTTTTTTTTTTTTTAAATTAGGATAGCATGGATGAATTGTAAGAGCTCTTTCAGGAACTCAGGTCGAAGTGAGCAGCTAACAGTGGTGTACATCCTAGTTCAGAATGGAAAATTAAATTGTTGGTTTCAGATCTTGCAAACTGAAATTTGGAAATCAGCTGCAAATCTCGTTAGACAAGCTAGAAATATTTCAGAAAAGTGTTCAAGGTTTCTCTGCATGTATTGCCTCCAAAGTGGAGCCTGTTCACTTTTTCACACACACTGAATTCTTGAATTGCCAACCATCTCCTGATTTGTGATACTGTGCTACCCATTGTTAGAGAACATCCTTATGACATTATTTGTTTGGGCAGCCACATCCGGGGTACATTCTTAGAGGTAGTTTTTACACCCAACTGAGTGACAGAGACCCTTGGAGTATTTTCTTGCTGTTCAATTTTATTATTTCAGGCTACAAATAGTTCAACATCTTTGAATCTCAGTTTGCAGATATGTAAAATAAAAGCTTGGAGAACTGGTGTCATTGGAGTAAAGGTCAAATATTTCTTCGGCTTCAGTGGAACCAAGAATTGAAGAAATGCTATCAATCCCATGTTGCAAGTGAAATTTAAACGAAAACCAAATTCTTGCTGTCATCAAATGCTTTGTCCGTTTCTTAGACCAGCTTGCTCTGCTTGTACATGCTTTGGGCAAATCTCCATGTAAGGTAGAAAGTGAAAAATGGAAAGATACAAGAAATAATATTAACAAAGTAAGAAACCTTTAACCTGGGGCATTTTTTCTAAGCCTAGTGGCATAGAGCTTTAGAAAAGGCATATTATTTTTCTCCAGAAGAAATTTCAGTTTTATAGAGAACAAAATTGATTATTCTTATTGTGCCAGGAATCAATCCAGAAAAATGTATTCTGTCCTGTTATTTAAAATGTGGTTTCATGAATAAAAAGTACAGTGGAGATGAGGTTAATGATGTTTAGAACATACGTGTTACGAGATGTTTTACTAATTTCAAGACTGTGTACAATTGCTAGTGTGAGATGTGACTTTTTGTTGTACGTTTTCATAGAAAAATTGGTTTGCATCAGGTAGGAAGGACAAGTAAAATTACTGGAAAACCTTCCCAGTTCAGATTTAAGAGCTCACACTTGAGGAATCACACTTTGTATCCTCTGTTTTAGTAAAATGATTTGATATCTGCATTAAAATGCATTTTCAGTTAATCTTTGTCTCGAGGCCAGTGGAGCACTGTGAATGTTGAACGTTCTTTGGCTAAAACACTGAGCACACACCAC
>NW_008682251.1:60467-65731 GCF_000695815.1 Acanthisitta chloris
AAAAGATATGTACTCTGAAGTTAAAATAGTCAGAACAGATCCCCTACTTGATAACAGCTGAGTGCTGTAGTCAAATACAGCTATTGCAGCGGGATTCTATTGATTTATACTGGACAAAACTGGTGCTTTTATCAAACAGTTTTGTGGCTACTCAGCAGTCTGTGTCAAGCCATAGGCAAAGATTTTCAGGAAGTTCCTGGCATCCAGTGAGACAGAGAAAAACTGGTTATTATACCAGGCAAATCGCTCAAATCACTTAACAGCATGCCTGCCTCAGTCAGATGGAAAGCACATTCACATTATTCGGATTATACTGCAAGCTAGCACAGCAGAAAGATTAGGCCTCACAATTTTCCAGGTAGTGTTTAAAATCTTTTCCCTAGCTAAAGGATATAGCTGACAGTTCACACTCCAAAGTCAAGTTAATCTGTAACATTATCCGCCCATTTTGCACTGAGCAGTCCCCAAAGCAGTTTGTAATATGCATATGAACTGAACCATTGTTGTGATCAAATTTTAAATACCCTTGTGAAATGGGAAAAAAGGAAAGATAAAATAAAACCCTGCTGCACTGGTACTGAAGATTGACAGCAAAAGGAAAGTATTGCTTCATTGAGTGCATGGCTCTGGCTACAGTGGCTGCATTAAGTTGCTGGTGGGACTTCGAGTCCCTCCTCTAATGCATGGCTAATAGCTCAGCATTAACTCTGTAGAGCTGGGAGTTGAAGCTTTCCTATTTCAGAATATTATGAAGTTGCAGTGGTGTGAAATTAGGGTGATAGTTATCATAAATTTGTTTCAGACAGGGAGACTTGGTTAATACAGCTCATGAATGGTTTTTTGTGTAGTAGGTGTTTCACAGTAGCTCACTGCTGCATCAGCAACAGTGCAAAGCAATAGCAATATATATTACATTTTCTGAATTTGGTGGCTTTTTGAAATTATTTCTTGTGCTGGGGATCACATATCTGTTTGAAAGTGAGAGGAGAAACAGCACAAGGAAATAATTGCCATTGTGGCAGAAGGCAGAAAACAACACATCCTTGTTCAGTCTTCTGCTGGCATGTTGCCCTCTCCTAGAGTGGTTGACACCATAATTAATTATATCCATTTGTTTCATAGTAGTGAAATTCATTCCTGACTTTACTGTGGACTTGGAATTGATCCCATCTGTAAAACTATATAATTCACTTAAATAACCTCAACACCATAAGTATGTCATGAGATTAGTAAAAGTTTCTATACTTGATGACTGTCTTGTTAAATCCAAGAGCTCTGTGTTAGCATAGTGTCCACAATATGGGGAGAATAAATAAATAATTTTTAAAAAGCAATTTGTATTATTGGGGGTAATATTCCTTTTCTGTCCTCTTAGCTGTTTACTTTCTCTTATCATTGCCTCTACTATGGCTTATTCTTGCAAAAAGAAAGAAGAAAATATTTTTCGGTCTTTACCTCACACAGGCTTGGCAAAACACAAGTATTTAATCCAGGTTTCTTCACAGCACAGAGAAGTCTGATACTTCCTTCCCCTACCCCAATTCAAAAACTGTATTTAAAGTACTACTGTGTCTCTGCTATTTCTGTTATTTGACAGTCTGTGTTTTAGGGACATATTGAAACAATCCTGCAATTCAGGCAATGAAAACTGATACCTGATATGACACTTGTAGAGCCAATGCTGCTTATTCAGTATTGAGATGATTTTATAGCAGTTTATTTTCTCACAAGGTTGCATTGGAAGTGCAAAGACATTCAGCTTTTCAACCTGCAAGTTACTTCTGTAAACATCACATTAACAATTTAAAAAAGCTTGGTTTGGTGGTAGAAAATGTATGATGAAGTCAACAAAAATATTCGTGATCAGTCTGCTTTTTACTGAAAAATTAGAATGATGTAGGAAGTAACTAATATGAATTGTGCTTGATTCCACACCAAATCTAAATGCAGTTTATAGAGGTAAAATTCTAGGATGCTACTGAGTTTTCATGATAATTAGAAATAGGTGTGAAAAAATAGTGTTACCTGGTTGTGCAAAATCAACAATGAAAGCATAAGTTTAGTAATACTGTGGTATGTGTCTTAATTGATTGACTAACTTTATTGTGAAAGTCTTTTTAAAAATGTTAATATTCACGTATTTTATCTTGAAATAAATGTAATTATAAATTCTGACACAAGTATTGTTTGCATAGCAATTGGTCACAAAGAGTAATTCATTAATATTCAATGAAGTGTTAATATGTGCAGAGCCTAGAGCGATTGTAAACTTCATTTTTACTTTAGATGGAAATTTGTAGCAGTGGAAATATAACTGTGTATAATTGTATTAATCAGTCCCAAAGAGTATTTGAGGTTGAAACTTACATTATTCTTTTATGTTTGACCTACAGTGGTGCAATATGAAATTGTTATCATAACAGAGAATGAGTTTTCTAATATTTTTAACATCCTACTCTACAAATAGAGTTAGATGCAACTGGGTTATATTGTGAAGCCTTGATTTCTCTGTTATTTATTACTTGAGTTATAAATTCAGAAAGATTTTTGCTCTATTTTCTGTTAGAAATTTGAGAAAACAAAGAGGGAGGACATCAAGAAGTTATTTTTGAGAGACATTTTCAGACAAATATTTGGAGTCTTTATTGGACTCTGAATATAAAACCTTTTTATTTTGGTTTTAAACAAGTAGGCTAATTCTTTGTATGCATCTATACAGCTGAAAATGAATGGAGTTGCACCTTGGCAGCTGGGAACATCTGCTTATATTAAGCTTAAATTAACACACTTTTGAAGTGGAAGTAGACAAGCAAATCCCTGTGTGCCTTACGATAGTATGGATTTCTTGACTTTTCATGATAAAACCTTTTTATTTTGGTTTTAAACAAGTAGGCTAATTCTTTGTATGCATCTATACAGCTGAAAATGAATGGAGTTGCACCTTGGCAGCTGGGAACATCTGCTTATATTAAGCTTAAATTAACACACTTTTGAAGTGGAAGTAGACAAGCAAATCCCTGTGTGCCTTACGATAGTATGGATTTCTTGACTTTTCATGTCATGGGCTTATATTAAGCTTAAATTAACACACTTTTGAAGTGGAAGTAGACAAGCAAATCCCTGTGTGCCTTACGATAGTATGGATTTCTTGACTTTTCATGGGTAGGAGTTCAGTAGGAAATACACAGTCAGCTAACATAAACTTCAAACTCAAAAGGGTTCTTCTGTCAAGCTACTAATGACCTGTATTGTAAGATTATAAAACATACAAAAATAATGAACGTGCTACATATTGAAGGTTGATAGAACCTTGCCACTGCAGCTGCTGACTTTTCTTTCAGTTGTTATACTCACAGTATTACAGAATCATTTAGGCTGGAAAAGACCTGTGAGATCATTGAGTCCAACCATTAACCCAGCACTGCCATGTTTACCTCTAAACCACATCCCTAAGTGTCACATCTGCACATCTTTTAAATACCTCCAGGATTGGTGGCTCAACCACTTGCCTGGGCAGCCTGTTCCAATGCTTGATAACTCTTTCCATGAAGATTTTTTTCTAGATATCCAATCTAAACTTCCCCTGGCACAACTTGAGGCCATTTCCTCTTCTGCTATATTGTTTCTGGATTGTCAGGAGAAAATGGAAATTAAGAGAGAGCAAAAGGTACATACATGGCAGAAATGCTCATATTACCAAAAACAATTTGGGAGATCAGTAGGGATACCTGCAGTTCTCAGCAGTTCTTCCTGGAAGATTACTACCTGCTGAGAAGAAGAAAAGCTTGTATCACTGTAGGAGGACATCACAGAAGTAGGTCAAATGGCCACAGGTGACTGACCAATATGGATATGTTAATACATGGATCTTGCTCATACATTTTCTTTCTGCTTATTAGGGCTTTTGCATTTTCTTTTCTCTCTTTTTTTCTTTTAAATAAGTATCTTAGTAGTGGTCTCCTTACAACTTGTCAGCCATCTGTCATTTAGCAGAAGTCTTTTGATAGCAGACTACTTGCAGTATGTTGATCTCTGCTTGTTATGCAATTCAATTACTCAATTACCTGACCTTTAGTGGTAAAAACTGCATAAAGTATTTTCACATGAAAGGATAGCTTAAAGAACTCTTGTTTGAAAATGGTATTTCATGTTAGAGCAGTCAACTGGATTGCTAGATTTGGCAAACTAGGACTGTTGTTTTTGAAGCTGCAAAGAAATGTGATGATAGGTTCAAAGTTTATCTTTACTGTGTGAAGACATCTTGCAAAGGTAGTTTAATTCATTTGTTACAAAATGTAGATCTTTATAGCTGGTATAAATTTCAGCATTCCACTTATGATTATCAGGAGTAGATTATTTAGAGAGAACTGATCAACAGAATGTAGGATTTTTTGATAGAATGAGCAATGGAAGCAGCGATGGAGTTCAGGTGGACTCAGGTGTTCAGCAGCCATCAGCTTTTGGTTTTGTGTGGAAAAACAAAACTACAAAATAATTACAGCAGAAATACAGATTAAAATCATGTTTTTGGAGCCAAAATATACAGATTACATTAAGCTCTCACCGTTATCTGGCTTCAAGCCTTTTGATTCTGTATTCAAGATGGTAGAAATGCAGTTCTGAGCCATTATTTTGAACACTATAGTGTTTTTTAAATCTAAAATCTCATGTTGATTTAACACATAGGAAAACTTTGATCTTGTCTGATCGTATCTCAGCACCAGCTGCTTAGGGGATCTCATACAAATATAGCACCCAAATCTCTTTCTCTATCAATAAACTGAGATTCCATTTAACATCAGTTAGGCTATGCCCATTTTTTTTGGCAGACTATTTGCCCCAAAGGATTTATCTGAGGAACTTCAGTTTTGCATTTCTTTTATCACTCAAGCTAGAGAATACTCTTTTCTGCCAACTTGAATTGGATTTCATCTGCAGAAGACAGAAATGCTTTTTATAGCTGACCCTTCTAATCTGTTCTCATATGTCCAGTTGAGAGAAAAAGTAGCTTTCATAACAATATTGTTTTATTCGACCCTATCCTATTGTATCTAACCCCACCCATACCTCCAAATCAAACAAGCTAATCCAAAAAAAGAAATAAGATAAAACAAGAGGAACTCTGTGAAGTAGCACTCCAGAAGTTGCATCATATTAACACTGTGTCATTTGTATATCTTGGTGATCTTCTCTTTAAACTTTTCCAGTGCCATTTGCTTACCTGTAGCTCAATTGTGTGGTATTTTCAAGTAAGTCTATGCCCT
>NW_008682251.1:65745-91667 GCF_000695815.1 Acanthisitta chloris
CCAAAGAGTGTGTGAACAAACATTAGGTTTCCCCAGTTTACTTTTCAAATGGGAGACAAGTTTGACTTGGCAATGCTGCCAACAGCCAAAACAGGCTGGGGGCACAGCTTAACTGAGTGTCACTAATTGAAGGGAGAAGACTAATGGCTGCGTGTAATATTTCCCCAGTAATGAGAGCAGAGCGCTGACTGCCGTGTTGCTCTGTGAGAGAGTAAAATGATTTTAGGTTTCCCCAGTTTACTTTTCAAATGGGAGACAAGTTTGACTTGGCAATGCTGCCAACAGCCAAAACAGGCTGGGGGCACAGCTTAACTGAGTGTCACTAATTGAAGGGAGAAGACTAATGGCTGCGTGTAATATTTCCCCAGTAATGAGAGCAGAGCGCTGACTGCCGTGTTGCTCTGTGAGAGAGTAAAATGATTTACCGGGATGCCAAGGCAGTACCATTTTCAAGCCCCTCCACCCACACAGCCTAAATGTCATAATGTAGTGAACAAGCTGACTTGGCTGAGGAATTTCAGGATGTTTCTTTTCCAGTTCAAAAAATGGGAAGAAAATTTGTCGTAGTGGAAAAGCACTGGCCAGCTACAACTCAATGCCAGGATCACCACTTAACCAACATCTAATGACAACCAAAAAAAAAGTCCCCATGCAGACAACAGTAATTACAGAGTCCTAGTGATGCCACATTGACATGATTGCTTACATTACTTTTTAAGCTATGCTACTTTGGTGACAGAGACATGGTTTAACTAATAACTAACACCACGAATTTACTGTGGAGAGGAATACAGGAAGAACCTGCCCCAATGAGTTCAGTATAGGAGGGAATGACTGGACACCATCTGCCATCTCCCATCAGAACAGGGAACAGGTTTCATTCAGGAAGCTGAAACGAATCACTGCAACATAACAGGGGAGGGAATAGAATCATCTTTTTAGACTTTCCAAAAGGTGATGTTTAATAGCTCCAGTCTGCACTCAGATCTAGTATAAAAATTTTTTTTTTTTCACAGACATACAGTATACTCTGGCTTAGAAATTCATTTTGTCAACATGAGCATGTTTACCGTTGCTTTCAAATCCTCTGACTAACTGGCTTGGCAGACAGGCAGCTCAGCTATGGAGAAATGTGGGACAGCAGCTGCATCTGTCTGCCTGCTTTATAAAAGGAAAGGAGGAGAATTCATCTGAAACTTTATAGCCACTCAGGGCAGTCTCACTGATCATTGTCCACCCTTACACATGTCCTACTCTAAGGAAAGTAATGACAATGGTAATAAGGTGTGAATGGTATATTATGATGCATGAGTTAGGAAAAAAAGAGGAGGTTGTGTTATTCCAGGTAATTTGGACGGGGTTATACATTTAAATATCTATCAGGAAGATATTCAGCTAATTTACCTTTGTAATCTGTTCTCATTGTGTTCCTTTAGACCTGAAGACATTAAGGTTTTAACAACTGAAACATTACAATTAGAAAGCCCTTGCCAGGATTTTAACATAGAAATGTATTTATAGCATTCATTTGGCCATCCCTTGTTATTGAACTCATAAAGTGGTACTTCCAGGCCAAGGACAAGTCATAGGTGACATAAATGCTCCTTAATTAATATCTTAACATCAGAGGAAGTATAAAACAATGTTTATGTGCCAAAGAATCATCAAGGTTTCGTTGTTTCTGGAAGAATATAGGTATCAGATCATGCAAGGTTACTTACTTGGTATTATGTCTTCCATTTGGTCTACTGCAAGACTTGAGCCTGTCCCATAATTTAGGATTATATAGGTCCCTAATTGAGGCAAATATTTGAACATGCTTTAAATACAATTCTAAGGGAAAACTTACTTCTTTCTAGCACTCCAACTTAAAGGCCATTAACTTATACATTTTCTCACAGCGGTATTGAGATGTCACCCATGCATCAGTATCTTTTTCTCTTCTACTTTGGTTCTGTATGTCTGTAAAAAATTCTTAGCTTCACTGGTATATCAGAGGCATGTGGTCCATGGTAGTATTTATTTATATATTTATTTATTTTAATAAGAAATACGAACTCACAAATTGTGCTTTCTGGGAAAGAAAATGTAACCCCCCAAAATCTTTAGCAGAAACCCTTTTTTGTTCACTAACAGATAAATTAACCTGGATTTTCATAATATATACCTAATTTTTGTTAATCCATTAGCTAAATTATCTGATTAACAAATTTATCAATGAAATGCAAGTTAGGATTAGTGATGATGTTGCACCTGTCTCTTGAGATTAAAAGTAAGCTGTTTGTGGGGTAGGTTTGGTCATGGTTCAAGGGCTGGTGTTTATATGCATGCAGTTTTCTCTTAGTGTGCAGAGCTTGCAGACATTTGTTTGACAATTGTTTGCTGTAACACTTTAAAAAAAAGGTGGTAGGATGCTAGAGAAAAAAAATTTTGCAGGAGGGATAATTGCTGAATTCAGATAGGAGGAGGTATTCACAGAATTAAGGTTAAAGGACACTAGCATAAGCTGAGAGTGGTGGGATACCCCTAGTTGTTCATCACTGTAGATCTCAACCTTAAGCCACAAAGATTGCTAGAGCCTGTGAAGGGGCTGGGTGATAGTGGTGACTGTTATCCTGAAAAACAGATGGTAAAGTGAGTGACACCTATAAATGTGCAGGCTGTGTTACTTCACTGACAAGATGCTAAGCCCTTCTGGCACTAAAGTAAAAAGACAGGTGTTTTTGACACAAAAAAGGAGTATTGAAACTATGCCTCAAGCCATGTGGAGAGTCGGAGCCAATTTTTCAAGTAAAAGTAACTAAAAATCTAAATTGGGGTATACATGTAAAAGCTTCAGACTCTTCCTATCGATAAGTTTTTGACGAGTTCTAGTGCCTGTCTTATGCCTGTAGAATTAGCCGATTGCCTTTCAAATTAAACTTTAATTTTCAAGGCTTGAATAGATGGTAGCTTTGCTCTGAAAATATTGTGCAGCTCATTTCCAAGTGAATGAAATGGCAAGAAGTATTTTTGGGCTTCCCTTTAAGTTTGGTGATAAAATTCTTCAATTGCTGTTATGTCTGCCTTAAATATAGTATGAAGTTAATCAACTGTCCACATACCACAAATTATAATTGTAATTAACAATGTCAGGTTGAGAGATTCATGCAGCCACCAGGGAAACCACAATGGTGTAAAAAATGATGTAAATGAGTATACTTACTTTAAAATCCATTATCACTTCGACAGATTACTTTACTTTAAAAGGTATTAAAGCTAATAGCATTTAATCTACTTGCTTGAATGCAGTGGTACTTTTCAAAAAACCAATGAAAATAAAGCTTCAATAATCGAGCACTACCAGATGGTAAAATCTCCAGTGCAATTCTTTCTCAGAGAAATTAGGTTTCTATCTTTTTTCTGCTTTCAAATTTAAAACACCAATTTATGTTTATGGATGAAAGGAAGCTGTTAAGAAATAAAAACTGCCTCAGGTATTCACCAAAATAAAATGCAGTGGAACCCACTTGAAAAAAAGATTAAGAAAATGCATAAAAATAAAGTGAAATGTGTCTTCTGTTTGTTCCCATGAAGCGAAATGCATTACCTCCACTAGTTAAAAACTTTCTTTGAATTTGTATGACAAGACTTCATATATATATAGTAGTCTGCTTCTCATTTTCAACAAGTACAATGTCCATTACAGTATACTAAAAGAATCTGTGCCAGATTATCTTGTTCTGTTTCCCTCGTTTCCTTCATTTAGTCAGCATAGTTATCTTCTGGGCAAATAGGCTCCTTGCACATTTAGATTTGTTTCAGCTGAATAATTTATTATCAGAGTTCTGGTGAAAACCGTGTGTCCAGCCACTGTCTGTTACTGATTGCAGGGAGACTTTAGCAATGTATTGTATTATGCTGGGGGAATTGAACAAAATCATGATTAGAGGGTATAGCTATTTCACTGACAGGTGCAGAACAACACATGCAGCAAATGATATGCTGGTGACCATTTGCACATTAAAATAAATCATAAGGCCACTTTAATTTGTTGTTTCTCATGTTCTCATCCAGTGTCAATGCTAGAAAAGTGGCATTTAACAGAAAAAAACATTTATGGGTCATAAAGAAGACAGCACTAGAGAAAGCATGTCTCCTTTGTCTTCTGTTGGGATTAGTCACCTAGAAGGGG
Source organism: Acanthisitta chloris (assembly GCF_000695815.1). Taxonomy (NCBI): domain Eukaryota; kingdom Metazoa; phylum Chordata; class Aves; order Passeriformes; family Acanthisittidae; genus Acanthisitta; species Acanthisitta chloris. Next base: position 69,920 of record NW_008682251.1, read on the forward strand.
GAATTCCATTCAAGACTTATTTTTTTCTTTCTCCTTTTTACATTTAACAACATTGGATAAAATCCTTGGGAGTAGGGACTGAAGCTAGAGACTTCTCTCACCTCAGTCTGTGCTTGTATTGTTAGGATGACTCATTTGCTTTACTATCATGACTAAAATTCTGCATTCTAGATTTTACTGTAGGATTTTTCTATAGGAAAAGTAGAGAATACTTATATTCTATCCTGGTGATCAGGGTCTCAGTATAGACTGAGGACCAGGTTTTCTGTCTGCACCATATACTACCCAGGCTCATTTCTTTTAGTTTTGACTTGTTTGTTTGCATCTTCAAAGGGTGCATAATATATTGATATGTTTGATAGATTACTCTCCTTCTTCTAACCCTCGGATAGTTCATTTATTTTTTAATAGTTCCCTAGCCAATAAGTGTCAAAAATGTAGTATTCCTCATGAAAAAGTAATTCCCATGTCATGTCTTATAATTTTTGTAACAATAACATGGAACAAGAGACTTGTTTCTCAGCCATTGTCTCTTTTAAGACTGTGGTGTGCATATGGATGTCTTTAGGATTAATGTCAAATTTGAAGTATTCTGTGATGCTAGTTCTGTTTCAATAATTGCAGACTTTCGTCCATATTATCATTCATGATATTTCAAGACTAACTAGAGGGAAAATCAGCATTGCAAGATGTGAGTTTGAATTTGACCTGAAAGAGCACTGGTCTGTTTCTTCATCTGTCTTCTGTACCTCACCCAGTTTGGCTTGGTAGGCTGAGCTCCCAGTGAATGTACTTTTTCCTGTATGCCAAGACTTTGGGTGAAATAAAGTCCTTCACTCTCTGAAAAGTCATACTGTCTATAGGACTACAACTTTCTAAGACTTAATCAAGTGCATAAGATTTAAGGTATAAAATTCTCTGACCTGTGTCCTTAATGGTATCCCTTTTTTCACCAAGGCAGTCATTTCACATCACAGAAGACATTCAGGTTGGTCAAGCACATTTTGCCATTGGTGCATGCATGTAGGATCTCCTCCTGCTGTATGTGCCTTGGATGTGGTTTCCAGGAGGATTTTTTGAGTAGTCAGACTGAGCTGACTGCCTTGCAGTTCTCGTGATGATCCTCCTTTTCCTGGAAAATGAGCAAAAGAAACTCCGTCATGAGTGTACTGCATAAACCTAGAGAGGATTCTCTTTTCTTGGAAAACTGTAGATGTTAAACCTGAAACCGCACTTGAGTTTAACATGGGGTATTTTTAGTTGGGTGATATTAAAAAGAAAAAAAATGAAGATAAATCACCTGTAATTCTCTAGAAGAGAAAGGCAGGCACTCTTGGTCTCAAATTCAGCCTTGAAGTATTTTTTTTAGTGAAATTGGAGAACAGAGCCTTGGATTCATATCATATACTATACATAGCCATTTAAGCTTCCTCTGTAGTCAGGGTAGTGATGTAAGTGGATCTGAGGATAAATTCTAGAAGGTTAGTTGATGGTTTACATCTGGAACTGTGTGGGTTTTCTCCAAAGGCTAACAGCTAAGGAGTTTATCCAAGTAGTTTACACTGGTTGACTTAAGTTGTGACATCCAAAATTAGATTAAATAAAAAGCATGTTTGACATGTATTTAATTTCAGTGACTTCTGTCCTCTGTGTTCTAAAGACATTAAACTGCTCTTTCTAATGTTTCTGTAGGAAGCAGCAATGCTTCATTAAGGGTGGGAAGTTTCTAGACATTGTTATTAATATTATTATTTTTTAAAACTAATTCCCAGCGGCTGTGGCATTGGGTAGTCTATGGAGTAATTGATTGTCCTGTCAGATAAATCTAAGTTTGGGGATGTCTGAGTTGGGCAAAATTTAATTACTCAAAATGAAGTTTGCAAAGGTCACCAATCTAATGGATAGTATTTCTTATATGGGGAAATATTTCATGAGATTATAAGCAATCCCCAGTGATCTGTATCTTGATTTTCTTTCTTATTTGAGTGATGGCACATTATCATTATGCTCCACTGTCTATCACTATTCCTTACCGAGCACATCATCACCTTGTGATTTTGTTTTAAACCAAGAGGTAGATACTGATGAAACATAACATAACCTCCTGGATTGCTAATATTTCCATTGACAGTCTTCCATCCCAGTGTTTGCTGATCTGCAAGGTGTATAATTTTACATCTGATTCCACATGCAGATAAAATATTCTATTTAAATGCTGTATCTTGAATCTGTTGGTGATAAGACTGTTAATTTACTATTTGTACTCCTTAATGAAGTCATGCATTTTTATAAATTATTTAATAATTTCACATACTTTGCACAATATAATTTATTTATAAATATGTTTATGCTGAAATCAACCTCAGAAACAAAATCTCTAATTACATTTCATTAGATTACTCGGTAGAATAGTATTAAGCCATTACATATATTGACTAAAATGTTAACTTCAATTTCTTTGAATTATGGAATGGCACCTGTGCGTCAATATTGCCTCTTAAGGAATGTAGATCCTGCCATGTATACAGACATTATGTAGTTTTCATCCAGTTCAGTATTTCACCAAATAAATTTCCTAACATATCAGTGATATTATTTCATGTTGTTTCATGCTTATAAAGACAGGAGAGGCCATGGTGATATTCAAACACGCATTTCTGCATTGCAAAGGCTGAAGTGTTTTCTCTTATTGACTGCTCCTTTAATCTGAATCTCTTAGACAAAAATATTTTTGCTTTAATCAGTTGCAGTGAATCTCCAAGAACATTTGTTACTTTATTTTAATAATTAAACTTACTGTTAAAATAATGGCTTTTATTTCAACATTGCATTTCAGTTTGTAGTAATTTAATCTTGTTGTACTTGTGTCTGCCAGACTAAAGCATCTCCTATCAGCAAATTCTTAATACGTTTGAATGTTATTATTTGGGGGTTATTTTGAGATTCTAACAGGTGTAGTACTTGAGCCTTGAAACTGTCTTCTATAGTTCTTTCAACTCCCTCACTTTATTAGTTTTCTTCCTGATGTAAGGATGGACACCATATTTTAGTAATGGTCAACCCTGCATAGAATAAAAAACCCCTCTAACGTGTGACCATATTTTAATCCGAAAATCTTCAATAACTATATAAGTCTTCTGAATATAATGTAAGTAAGAACCACATTAGTCTTCTTGTTTTCCATCTGTCATGGTTTAACCCCAAATGGCAGCTCAGCCCCATGCAGCTGCTTTCTCACTCCCTGCTGGTGGAATGGGGAAGAGAATCAGAAGAGTGAAAATGAGAAAACTTGTTGGTTGGGATAAAGATAGTCTAATAGGTAAAGCAAAAACTACACATGCAAGCAGAGCAAAACAAGGAATTAACTTGTTAGCCTGCCCTGAATTATCAACACTGTTTCACCGTTGACTCATACTGGCTACTATGAAGAAAATGAACTCTACTTCTTCCAAAACCCACAGGCTGTCTTGTATTTGCAGCTCATGTTCAGCCAATTTTCTATGACAGCCCTGAAATCCTCCTGGATGTTATTATTTCCCAGCTGTGTAACCATGCTCTGCAAGGGTGTCTGTTCATTGCCCAGCACCACTCCCATACCACTTTCTTCTTATTTCTTTACATCTGGTCATGTAAAAATACATAATTTGATTGATCCCAGATTCCAGTCTCATTCAGAATTCCTTCTGATCAGTGACCTTTGTTTATTCAGTTTCCACCAATCCTTATGTCGTCTGCAAACGTCATCCCTGTTTTGTTTCACCCATTCACAAAAATCTTAAATCACAGTGCCAAGATCTGGGACCTGATGGATACCAGTAGAAGTAAACCTGCTTGATAATGATTCTGTGTTTACCTTTACATTTTGACACTTTCCAGTTAGCCATTTTTATTTATTGAATGTGTAAAGACTTTATTTCGTTGTCTAGTTTCACTAGTAAAATGTTGTGAAGAGACAGAATTTACTATTTTTATTTGAAATAGAAGCTGATGTCAATAACTACTGTCGTACATAAACAAATCTTCTCAAAAAGAGTTGCATTACTTTGGTAGATTTTGTTTTCATGAACCTCTGTTATCCTATTTCCTTCCTACTCATGTCTGCCTTATTCTTTCTACATATATCCTTACAGATGTGTATTACTTTGCTTACAATTTGAATGAATTTTTTTGCAGCTTTTTATATCTTCATTTTTTTTCTCTGAAAAAAAAAATCTCCAAACTATGGAATATTTCTTCCTTTGTGTCATCTATGATTATTCCACTATGCTAGTCACACCATTATTCTTTCGAATTTAATGTCCACACATAAAGATGTTTTCCCTTCTCTTCCAAGCTACATTTTACAATGAGCGCTGCTGACTTTCTTGATCATTTTGGTTTGGGATGTAGTAAAACATTTTTCCCTTGTCAGAATCTCATCCATTTAAAGGTATCTACTGTCTGTATGGTTTCACGTATGCATGTTTATGTACTCTGCTCATCCTGAACTGAGTCTTTAGCATGGAAGACAAACTAGAATTTGGGACAATAAGCATTTCTTATTCATAGTACTGAAAGATCAGAGATCTTCCCAAGAGCATATTATGAATAAAATATTCAAAACGAAGCTCTGCAGAAAATTACACTGCAGCTGCCAGTGCATTAGGACACTCTGTTCCCAGTTCACCCATACACAACTGTACCCAACTCAGTACATACGAAGATGCTGCAGAGGCACTTAGGATACCTTATTTCTTCCCTGAATGATCCGAAACGTATCATATCAAAGATGGAAAAAAGGTTAGTGCTCTTAGCATCAAGGTAGTATTGTCTCTGCAGCCCTCCTCTCTTGCAAAAACGAGCATAGGATTCTGTAATGATCACAGCTATCCATGACCTCTTTTATTATTGTGTTATTTCCAAAACGCAGTTTAAAACATTTGGCATCATGACAGTAAATCAGCATAGTATTCCATGAGGTGATGAAGACTGTGACCTATTCAGTCAAGTATGATAATTCAGTTATCTTTTTTAGGCATAAAGTCTGTGAGTTTGTAATAAAACTGCTCAAAAGCATAATACCATTAAGCATGTATGAAGCAGTTTTTCTCCACTGATATCTAGAGTTTTTTTGGTTTCGTTTTGTTTTGAACTGCAGCTCAGTATACCACTGAGCACAAAAAGCTGCTCCATTTGTTCTGCTTTTGGCTGGTAAAAAATGTTATGTCATGCTTTTGGTTGGTTTTTTGTATCAGGTATAATAGTTGAGTTAGATATTTGTAAGATTGTGTGTATTCTTAAGGGATACAAAACAGTTATTGTAGCTAATCTGATAAGTGTTCCCCTCTGTAAACCGTTTCCCACACATGAAGGACAAAATCTAAGTTCTGAACCAAATAGGCCCTTAAGAGATAGTGTCCCTACTAATTATAATTTCCAGTGCTGCTTTTTTTTTTATTCCTTTGTAATCTCAGTAACCATTTTAACACCTTGTCAGGCATTCAGGAACTTCCATCTGTGCAGCCTAGTGCATTTGTGAAATAAACCCATCTGTACAGCTGATTAAAAATTGGATGTAGTCCATGTTTTGTCTTTATCCTGAAAGAAACAGTATTGCTGCAGCAGTTGTTGATGTAGGGCCTAAATACCAGAGTGGAATGCATAAGGCTAATGGAGCAAAATAGCTTTTAGTGTTTTCATTTGTATTTAATAATTGTTTAAAATAAAATCAGAACAAATTAAGTGTGACAGGCAAGACCAATTAGAAAGGCTGTAGAGTTCAACTCTGCAGTTAGATGCAGGAAGCAACTCTAGAATTACTGTCATTTCAAATATGTGTTAACAGCAAGGTGAATCCAAGCAGATAGCAACTTCATGTACTCTTCTTACTCTTCTACAAACATGCTTAAATGTATTCTGAGAATGCATGTGTGTGTTTTTTGTTGGTATAGTATGCAGTTTTCAGTTGCATGTTGTTAGAAAGGTGGAGGAACAGATGCACAATCCTTTACCTACAAACTAGGTCAGTAGGATAACTGCATCTGACTACTTGATTTGCATCCATATTTTGTAGTCGGAGATACCATCTCTCATATATCTATTCATAATCTAACTGCCAGTGCTCAAAGTTTTATGGGTTCAAAACTGTACCTTCAAAAGGTTTTAAGGAACATCTCTTCTTTAGAAAAAAAGCAAAAAGAAATAACAAAAATCCACCCAGCCACATAGGTTGCTAAAAATTTCAGATGAGAAGACATGAGTCGGGAGTGAATTATACTCTTACAAATCTCATGGGGTACATGGTAAAGAAAAACAAAAAAGAGAAGGGGAGGGGAGTTTGAGAGACAGAATGAGAATCTTTGTCTTGTGGTTTTTCTTAGTATCTTCATGACATTTGTTATCATACAACTTCTCCCCTGGCACAGAAATGCACATTTACATTTTGATATCATATGAGAGGTGTAGCAGAATTACTTCCACACTGAGCTTGGCTAAAAGTAATATAGCGACTTAGGTTCTGATATATAGATCTGTGAGCTGATGTTAATGCAAGCAAATAAATCAGATGGCACATCACCACACAAATGTGCTAGGTCACATTTCACTGGCACAATGCCAAGCACCTATTACCTCAGCATTGCATAAATGTGTCTATGCTGCTGATTATTCCAGAGGTATTTCAGACAATGCTTGCTCAAGGATGTATGTCGTGTTCATTTGTGTGGTATGGGCATGATCATCAATGCTCTTTAAATTACAGGAGGTATAATATAGCAGTAAAATAGGATTCATCACTGAATGCTCAATGTACTGCAAGACTCTTTAATCCTATCACACCAGTAAAGAATATAATTTGGTTTCATATGTGAAACCACATCTAAACTTCCCGAGTTATGCTTTAAGTCTGTTGCCCTTCATTCTAATGTAAGTATAGGACTCCACTCTAGCTATCTGCGAGGACTTCCAAAGTCTGTAAAGTGAGAATTTTTCTGAAGTTATGTAAGTGCAACTTAAAATAGGACATGACCTTAGTTTTTTAGGTGAGTGATATGGAGGATTTTAGCTAGCTAAAGATGCAAACAATGCTGCATGAACTCCTAAACTGGAGCAACACAGTGTTTTATACTACCAAAAAAAAGGAACAAAAAAGGAATAGGGTTTTTTGCTTTTCTCAAGGCAGTTAGAGTAATTAACAGAGAAACAAGACCTTAATTATAATGTAGATGCATCTGATAATTGTATTTGGTAGCAGTGTCATATATTAAAAAAACAAAACAAAAGAAACACTAAACCTCAGAACCCAGAGTAATGCTAGAAAGGAAGAAAAATCCAGATGTTCCAGGGAAAGAATAATATAGATGGGATTTATTCAAACAAGTAAAATAATGAATTGTTTAAATATTAAAACCAGTCTCCTTAGGTGTTTCCTAAGGTGATTCTCTATAGGTGGAGAAAGGTGAGTTTAGTTTTTGTTGTTGTTGAGCTTGAAAAATGAAAACACGTTTAATCCTGGGATGGGCAATGACAACGATAATTATACACTGCAGAATTGTTGCCCACTGAGCACTGTTTTGTTGAATACTTTTGCTGATGATAACAATACGTCATTTAGCGAGTTGTGAATTCCCTCAAGGAGTATATGATACAACCCAGGAGCTGAATAAATCCCAAGTGCTGGTGTCTGACTTAAACTAGATAAATGCAGCTGCTTCCTGTATGGGACAAATGTCACTAAATGTTTTTAAAAGATTATGTTTGGAATTTCAGTTTCAGGTAGTCCAGTTAGACTGGGTTTTTGAAACTTTTTGTTTTCTTTTTCTCCTAAGGCACAGTTTAGTAATGTGTTTGTGAAAAGATGATAGATATGGTTTTCCCCTCCATTTTCAAACACATTGTTTGGGCTACACAGTGTTGTGCAGCAGCTTCAGGTGTATCATCTTTACCTTCTCACAGGTGCAGAGGGCAGTTCGTTCAGGTATAATCTAATGATTGCTATTAAAGTCAGGGTACATGCCTGGTGACTCATATTCTGGTTTCTTCATAGACTAATAGCAGAAAGCTTTCTCATTCCGTGTAGATTGAATGACTAAAGGTGCTCCAGGGAAGTACTGTACTGAAGACAACAGAAAGAATTAATTTAAGCAATGTCATATGTAAATCCCGGTTGCCTTTTCACACCAGAATGTTAATTCTAGGGATATGTGACCCCACTGGAGTTTGTGTCAGTCTCAGACAGGATAATATAGAGGCATAACACAACTGAGGGAATAACTTTTAGATTTGAATAATGCTGACTTCAATATGATAGTGACAAATTCACCAGTGGTTTACACTGGTGTAACATCGGATGTCATTTGGGTTATGAATTGTATAATAAAGAGAAGAACTTGTCTCAGTGTTTTTGCATGAAAGATAAACAAGGCAGTTTTATATACATTTTCATTTATGCAGTGCGGTGTCAAATCAAGCTGAATGTAAAAAAAACGTTTGGGGCATTGTGTTTGCAATCAGCTGAATTTAAGGGGCTAAAACTTAACATTTATGTTCATCTCCTCCGATACATTTCCTGACCAGACATCTTTTTCAGCCAAACTGTTTGAGCAGCTGATCCAAACTCATTAATGTAACAGTATTTCAGCAAAAGTCATGCTGATAGCTATTGGTTCATTAGTGCCTGAATCCAGAAGGCATATAGAAATAGTTAGAATCAACTGACAATCTTGGCTGCGAACGCGATGCACTTATAAATAGCTTAACAATGTTTTTGAGATTTTTGTCTGTGTTTTGAGAGATAAGATTGCATGTATGATTTGATAAGATTGCTAATAGATTTACTTTATTGTTGTATGTTTATTTCTCACACCAAGTTACAAATTAGATGCCACTTACTAGCGATGTGTTTATTGTGATCTTACTTAGTCCTGGCGCTATAGTAAGCTTATCACACAATTTAATTGATTGAAACTGACATCTGTAGTTATGACAATTAATGTATCACTCCATGGTATACTTTGAGTAAGATGAAGCTAGAGAGGTTTTTTTGGAACCAGAAAAAAACATGAACAAAAAAATTCCAAAGTGTCCCAACCCAAAGAGAAAAGTGCAAACATGGTCAGAGGCCAGAAGAATCATCAGAGAACTGGGGGAACCAAGAATCTGTCCATCTGTAGGATATGAGGATGGGATGCCATTGGTCTGAACAATTTCTTCCTCCCCCGCTTCATCTTCATTGTAAATTCATGTTACTAAATGGAGTTTAAAATGCAGAAAAGGGAGGATCCTGAGCTGTAGCAGCAACAGAGGGGAGGTAGCAGTTGAAATTCCCTGAGATACCTGTTAGCTTTCAGGGTAGCTCTTAGTCATCAAGAAACTCATCATGGCAAATTGGGTAACTACAGATTAAATATGCAGGTAGAGCCTGACAACAGGAGCTTTACAGCTTGACAAAGACTGGGGCAAGTTGGAGTGAATGTGAAGCAATTAAAAAATAGGAATCTCAGACACTTTCTAAAAAACTATTTTAGTCCAAGAATGGTTTAAGACCTTCTGAAAATATTTGGTACATTGAACAAATAGTCCTCGTCCATACCATATTCAGAGAAGCACCTTGTAACAAGTTTAAAACCCACTGCAGTAGACATCTCAGAAACAGTCTTCAGACTTTTGTAGATTAGACTTTTAGGGGTGATTAATCACACTGATAACTCTCTGGATTTCTGAGGATCATTTAACTTGTTTTATGCTAAAATTGCATTACAGTAAATGCAATCCCATGTATACTCCATGGTATTTTAAAACAGTTAAAGAATTCAACCTTCTTATTACTTGTATATGATCTCAGAAAATAAAGATGGTGTGTTAGTATTGAAATAGGTTATTTGCATGCAAATAGAATGTGTTATTGAAAAGAATTTGTCTTTATCTTGAATATTATCATTTAGGAAGGAACATATGCTTCTTTTAGAAAATACATATTTTCTTTCTTCTGCAGGTGTCTTCCTACCCCTAAAGGGGGATTAAAGCAGGAACTCTGACCACCTTTTCTGTTGTATTGTAAATTTTCCCACTGTGCTTTCCAAGTTGTCTAATGGACACACAATTTATCAGCTGGATGCCGAAGTTTCCATGACACTTGTATTATGGTATTCAATTGTTTCTGTTTCAAATGGTTTAACTGAAATTAGTGCTTGGAGCAATTCTGAGAAGCAGTTATTTTTGCAGCAGTTCACCAGGTCCTTAGACTCTTTCTTCTTCTTTTTTTCACTTTCTTTTTTTTTCTTTTTTCTTTTTTTAAATTTATTGTTGTATTCTCAGGGTAGATTTCTCTTGAAAGATACCGTTTGACTGCAAAAAATATCATGGCATATGTATATGCTCAGCAACAGCTCATTTGAACTGTAATCACAGACGGTGAGACTGTATTTGAACTACTAATGTACAGAATAGCTACATGTGGTTTATAGGTCAAAGTATAATAGTGTGAGCATTTTTTGGTTGGTACAAATTGTAACCACAGTTGTCCACTTGGCTCCAAGAATCCCATGCTCTTGGGGAAAAATAATAATGTGGTTTTTAACGACGCCAAACTACTTCAGGATATTGCCTCCCCAAATATTAATTCTTCTGTGCAAGTTCCACTTTCCTCTTAGTGCTGCCCCTAATTAAAGCTTTAAGCACTTAACCTGTAGTTGTGAAAAAAAGCAGTTTATGATGGGTGTAATCTTATTCCCTGAGGTCTAATTATCTCAGTTGGTTCCCAATTAATCCATGAAGTTGTTAGGTCTTCCTTTTAATTAGATCTGTTCTTCTTGAAGAACAGTTTTATTTTTCATATTTCACTTTATTATTTCCTTCGCTGGAACCCTGCAGGGTGGGAATTCTACTTTGAAATGTTCTTATTTGTTTGATTGCTAGTTGATGCTTAATGAAGATGATGCTCTTTACCCTCAGCTTGCATTAAAGTTCAGTTTGGAGATTGGAATGCAAGTCCTTTAAGCATGAAAATTAAATGTAAATATATACCAAGTGAGAAAGTGAACACTTCCTTTGTTCCAAAGCCATTATTTAATTATTTTTTTTCATGTTACGACATGATTATCTTTTGTCCAATCTCACAAAATTGAAATTGAGGTAATTCTAAACACATTGTGGATTAGCATTTTACTCAGTTTATTGTGTGGGTTATTTGTTTCTTTATTCTATTTTTTTATTTCATTAATGCATATATTTAAGAAGATACATATGTGAGGAAGTTGAATATGAAGTCCTATTTTCCTTCTTACTTTCACCTGTGAAAAATCTTTTCATGTAGCAGGAATCTACAGGCAGGAATAGAAGTTGCATTAAGTATAAACAAAAACACCCAGTAAATGAAATATTATCTGAAGACTGTTGGCAATTTCACTTACCCTTTATTCTTGTGTCAGCTCTGCATGATAGAAAGCTATATTGGTTTATCTGACAGAGTCCTTTTTTCTGTTGTGCCTCAGTAATATTCCCTTGTTGTATTCCCTCAAAAAAATCGGTTTACTCACTGGAACTGTGATTCACTTCTAGAGAAAAAGTGATCATTTGTGGTCTTCTTAACTATGGAATTTAGCCAGTCAATGAAGCTCTATGTAATATATGCGTTATACAGTTTCACTGATGGAAATGTTTTTTTCCTGTGATACACAAGTTCTGTTTTAAAATCTGCATCAGTTTTCTAGCGGTTTATTTTTGTATTAGTTTTGCAGATAGTGAAATAACTGTCCATTCAGAATTCACTATACCTTTTAAGGATTACTTAATGATCAATTAGTATTCTTTATGCATATATAATAAAGTTCATGGAAGAAAGCAGTATTCAGTAAGGCAGGAATGAAAATAATAACCACTCATCTCCACAAACATGAATTTTAATGAAATTACATAGAGTACATAAATGAGGATGGGTAATAATTGTAGAGAGATGTGACCATGATATATTTTCTGCAGTAATTGTTGGTAGTGTAGTTATCATTTTGTGGCTTTAGGAGTAAAGGTATATAAAAATACTGGGTTATCTTGTACCAGACTGTTAAGACATCTGTTTCTTCTGTCAAAAATGAAGAACTGTGAAAATAATTTATAATTCCCTCAGGTTTCATTGTACCCCATTACACCTCCAACTTTGCAGAGATGCTTTGTCAGATGTTATCCATAGAGAGAAAGTGGTGGTATTTAAGTGACTAAAGAGAACAGCAAGGAGGAGCCAAGAAATATACAGAAATGTCCTCTTCCTGACCTCTGGATATTAGTTAAACAGTGGAAGTATGAGGGGTTGTTTCTACTGTTTGGCTTTTATGTGAGGCTGTGACCAAGGTTTTCCATGCTTAAACACTTCCGCTCTGTTGCTGTAGAACAATGTGGGCAGAAAAAGCTTGGAATTCACAGTCTATGAACTTACCTCACTGTTGTTTTTTTCCTTCTCTTGCAAGGATCAGTGTGATAAGCAGACAAGAGACGTGCGTGGCTAGTCTTCTTAATGGACAGTCATATGGATTTTGTTTTGAAATTCTTCAAATTTCGGTTAAGGAATTTCTTCTCTGTTTTCTTACTTTTATGTAACAGCTTGTAATTCTGTGACTTTCATAGAGACAGCAGTCCGTCTAGCAATGTCTAATTAAGTCTAAATGGGAAAGTGACTTTCATACCAATTTGAACAATCATAATAAAATACTGTTTAAGAAAAACCCCAAACTACTCCCAGTGACTGCACTTAGCATAGGTAATTTTCTGCTGATGTGGTATGCTTTTCTGCTCTGTGCAAAAAATGCTTTAATCTTAAAACAAACAAAGAAGAAGCCAATGAAACTTCCTAGGCCCTACTCACCTTCCTCAATTTTGACATTTTTCCTAGAAGCAAGGAGTGCAAGTTTGCTATTTTACTCTTTCTTCAAGTATGTAGACTACATCTAATATTATCAAGTTCAGTGACACAGTAGACCACCTCAGAGTAAAGCAGCTGATACTGAGGTCTTGACATTTAAACCCTATGAATTTTTAGAATTTTGCTAGATCTGGCTCTTGTCTGGTCCTGTGCTGAATGCCCTGGAATACAGCAGCTCATTTTACCATTCACCAGAAGCAGTTTGTGCAATTTCAAACCTCTCCACACCGTAAAGCAAGTCTTTGTCAGTGAACACCAGCTGTATCTTCATTTCTGACACTTGCTTCTGATTCAAACAAAAATGTTCGTGTAGGTGAACCCCTAGGTACGTGCAGGTTTTAACTGATCTGAATATAATATGGATTGCTGGCAGTCTAAAAACATTTAGTATGCTTAACTATTGGTACCACATTGTTAATTTTATCAGAAGCTGTACATTACCTGATTTTCCTGCTAATGTGTGCTTAGTTGCACACTCTGCAACTAAAAAAACTTTTTAGTTTCTAAGGGAAATATTTTTAATAAGCCTGAAAACAAACAAGCAAACAAAATCTTTAGGGCCAGGTAGAGCTGTGGCAGGAAATTGAATGTTGTTCTGGTTGCATTTTTAGGAATATAAATTTGATATCACAGTGCATTGCTGTGAAATGGTACCTAAATATTAAGTTGAAATGGTAGTGAAATGCCTAACATTTGTTTGCGGTTGTACTCCACAAATTCTGGTAGCTGACCATCTAACCATATAAACTATCCTAACATCAGGTGTTTTAATTCTAGCTAATGTGTGCAGCGTAAGTGTATGAGTATTCTACTAAACTCCACAAGTGTCAAACCAACTGTAACATGAGAAATATGAAGGGAGCAGAAAGCTGGTGTTATAATGGAAATAGCTGATGTTGGACCTTGCTCGTGCCTAATCCACAGTCTTTTGACATTATGGGGGGCCTTTCATCTTTTTTTGAATTTACCCTTATCTTAAGCTTTCACCATGTTATCGTGATCTCAGGTCTTCCTATTAACTATTTTTGCTAATGGCATCAATGCAAAAAGCAGGTGGCACAGGGGATGAAATAGAATTGACTGCTATACTTTCTGTCTCCATTAGAAATAATATCTTTACTGATATCCATGCAACTTGAAATACTGGAGAAAGGCTAGAATTTAGTTTGAAAAAGCATTGCAGTTTTCTGAAACAAATCACTGGCTTCTGTTCCATACAAGCCAGGATGTAAAATCTGCCATAGATGGCATGACCCTGCCCCTCAGTGCTCCCTAAAGTACATGAAAAAAGAAATCAAGTCCAGCCCCAGAGCAGTGATCCATGAAAGTTAAGTACACTTCAGGGACAACGTAATAAAGTTGAGGTTATGGCTGTTGGCAGGTAGATTAAAAGGAAATGAAGAAAATACTAATTTTGTGTAACTAAAAGAATTTATACAGATATTTTTTAAAGCACAGATATTAAAAAATATTCTTTTGTGGTGTAGATTATGTCTATTATGTGTGTGAAATTTTTAAGTTGTTTTTTATTAAAATGGGGTTCTTAATTGTAAAGTCTAACCTCTGAAATTGCTCAGACAGACCTTTGTTCATTATGCAGTAATTAGAAAGGCACCATTAGCATCTATGCTGTGAACTTTTCAGTGTAGTTCAAGACACATAGTAGTATAGCCAATTAAAACAAAAACATTTAAGTGGGTAAGAAAACTATTAAAGCTAATTCATTAGACCTGCATATTTTGGGGTCAGTGGTACAGAACATGCACATCAAAGCAGAAAAAGCTTGAGTTGCTAATATGCCCCAAAGCACTGAAGTGAGCAGCATTGCAGATTGTGAATTTGAGAGGTAGGGCAGCCTTAGGGTACTGATTACATTGATGAGGGTATGGTAATGACTTAAGCAGCTGTCAGGAGTTACTGAGACCAAAATCCACAAGGATGTGTGGCTAATAACAGATGCCTTTAAAACTGTCTGGTTTGTTACTGTTCAGTAACTTAGAGCAAAACTTTAATGAGGTGACCTCCACAGTATTTTGTACGTAGATTAAAGGTTTTTTTTTCAGTTTTCAGAAGATGGGTTTCTGATAGCAGTGGATGAGCTCAGAGAGATCTGATTTTAAGAGCTTCCAATACCTATGTCAGATCAGAGAGCAGAAACGGAGGAAGAATGTGATTTGGAGAAATACTGAATAATAAATTAATTAAATCAAAACAGGGTCTTTATAATGCCTAATACAAATCCATCTGAGAGCAGACACCAGTGATCCTTGAAGGTCTCTTTAAGACCAATGTCATGCTGGAAAATGTGGTTAGTTTGGTCTAATGTCCAGTCATGTTAGAAATATCTCTGACAATCTGACCAAAGCCTGCAGAATGAGAGCCATCAATAGAAATAGAAATAGATGCGTCAGGAACACAATCTAGTGACTGAACTAATAATTTGCTGCGTCAGGAACGCAATCTAGTGACTGAACTAATAATTTGCTTTCAGAGAAATTTGTTTTCTCTTACACAATTTAGCCATCTAAAGCTTAGGTGTTAGATCAAAACTAGTCATCCAGGGCTGTCTATGGTTGGTGTAGAAAAACAAGCATCTCAAGGGAGTGAATCATGCTGTCCAGAGCCTTAATTTCTAATGTTTGAATTATTCTCTGGAGGATCTTTCTCTTTTGTCTACAGTCATTTAGAATGGCTGCCTTATCTACTAGAAGGCTCAAATAACAGACTGTGGAAGAAGGATTAAATAATGTGCCTATGACAAATTACCCAGTTGGTACAACTGTGTAACTATCTGCCCATATCTTATCCATTTTTCTATATTCCCATACTCAGTACTTGCAGACCACTTATTAAGTGTATAGAGCCAATGGTCTTTTTTTTTCCCCATGCTGTAGTTTCTACAAATGTTCCACCAATAAAACAGAATTGTGCTACTTGGACAGTATTGTCAGTAGCAGAGTGCAAAGTGGTATCGGCCTCAGGAGAGGTGTGGGCAATCACTGACACCTGACCTCAGTTAAGCTTATATAAAGTGCTGAAAAGGCCTCATACTGATTATAACAATTCTTTGGGGATCGCCATCCTTTCCTCCTGCAGCTGATGTACAGGTCTTTTAATGAGCAGCTCAGTGATCTTGTCCACAGCAAGGCTAGAAGTGAAGATCGTTGAGAACCAATCAGCGATGTGATTAATCACTGTTAACACAAGAGCAGGGCACTGCCGACTGTTGGTATGCACTGTTTGATTTGAATGCATTTATCTGGGGAGGTGGAAGTCTCTCTTCATTCTGACTGAAGCAACCCTGCTGCTTCCAACAGCTGCTGAAATCAGACATATTTCATTGCTATTAATTCAACACAAGAAATCATTATCATTGTGCTGAGGTGCTGGACACCTGATACTCTTTCTTGTCCGAATTTTGAAGTCAAATTAATAAGATTCATACACTCTCAGTCAATAAAGTTTTACTATGTAAATGGTTTTTTCCTGGTCAGAGTTCAGTGCTGTCATTTTACCTTGGAAAATGATGCAGGAGGTATTCAAACTAGCAAGACTGAAGAGTAATTTAAAAAGTGCGTAGTTCTCCTTTATACCAGATGTGAATAGCTCTCTATGCTGATACTCTGTGTGATAAAAAATCAAGGATTTGCGTATCGTTCTTGCATCTCAAAATTACACTGCCTTTTCCCTGCTGTTTTTGGCAGAACATTATTAAGATTTTTTTTTCTGCTTTGGCTCCCTATTGAAGATGATGGATGGTTACTTCCTTTTGCTGTCAGCTGGCCAGTGAATAGCCAATTGAGAAGAGGAGAATATAGGACCAAATCCTGTTCCATTTTGCAAAGTCTTGGACTTTTAACTGGGAAGGCAAGCATTAAATCTATCCTAATCTATTTACTGTAGGCTGCCGTCCATCACTCTGGTATATGAGTGCCTTCTAAATGAAATAAATGGCAGTAGGGAGTCTGTAGCTGAACAATACCACTTTCCTTGTTCAAGATAATTAAAAACCCCATCAGGCTCACAAAAGGTTTTTATTGTTTGTAGAATGATTTGCTTTCCCCTCATCCAGATTATTAAAATACAAATTTTCAGCATTAAGTTCCATTTGTGTAGTGAAAGGCTTTCTTCAGAGAATAGTTGTGTAGAAATATATTTTGTAGAACTTTATGACATAAAGGTCCTCAAGCTTTATATTTTCTGAGTTCTTCTGGGAACCTCTTTCATAGCCACCCAGTTTGCAAGTGGTATTTTGGACTCATGCTTACCATTATAATCTGAGCGTACTTATCACAAGGAAGAAATGATCATGACATTATGTGCTGGGATTTTAAATAGATTTTATTTTTATTTCTATATAGTTTTTTTGGCAATTTATGCAAATATTACTTAAGGCCAAAAGGGATATTTCTCTAATTTGCCATTCTTTGTTGCTGTTTTGATGTGCTGTTGGATAGTCTGGAAGGTCATACTTTGTTTCTTAAATAGTTAGAAGCTGTAAGGTGGTTATTTTTATTGTTGTTGTTCTTGTTGTAGTTCTTGTTCTTGCTTGTTTTCCTAAAAATAGATACTGTTAATGTAAGTTATATAGATGGTATCTGTACTCTTAATTGACTATAAAATATTGCTGAGGTGACTGTTCTGTTCACATTTTCAGAAGAATGTGGTCAGGCTGCATACAGCAAATTGCTCTGTCTTCTGCTTTTGATAGTATGTAGGATTGGGAATACTTGGTTTATGCAATTATTTATGAGTCTTATTTATCATTTCAGTTGATGAATTCTTGTTAAACTTTGTGTGGTATCAGTGATCTGATCAATACAGAATCCACAAAATTTTGCCTGTTTCAGTTGGATGGTGTCTGTTTGGCTAGTAGGCTAGTTGATCTGTAGGCTGATTTAAAGGGAACTTTTTTCATTACTTTTACCCCCTCTTTCCTAAAAAGTGAAAGTAAATGATGTGTGCAAAAGAGTAGTATATAGAAAATGAAATCTGAATAGTATTTTGCATTTTTAGCAGAGAAACTTAAGAATTCCATCTATCCTGAATACACTAAATAAAAAATGTGGATGTAAACATTTATAAACACGTATCAGATGTTTTATGTATACATATGTTTTGCCTCCAATATTTACTTGCCAGCAGCACTTACTCATTGCTAGCATTTCTTGCATATCCCATGCCCATTTTCTGCTGTGTCTATAGCCATTTAAGGTGTTTTGTTTGCTGCTCTGGTAGTTTAAGAACAGTAAATAATATGAAATGTTAATGAAGTACTTAGTAACCACAATAGAATACCTGCTTGCACTTTGATTGACAGTTCATTATATGAAATAAAAAAAAGTCTCAATCAATAAATTCCCAGCCATTTGTCTGGCATAAATAAAGACAGACTATTATGCTTCCAATGTTTCTTAAAATACCAGCCAGATGGAGACTGGTAAATACCTTGTAAACAAAAGTGTGACATGTAATGGAATGTTGGCCTGTTGGCATGAAAACTGAGCATGCTTCATTTATGTACTGCTGAAATAAACTGTTTCAGAAAATTGAGATAATAAATATTAGTTATTTTTGGATGTCTGGTTTTACCCAGAACATCAGTGACCAATACCTGAATGGACCACTGAAAGATAGCTTTTCTTATTATGAGGGCAAACAATCTGTGTCACACCAAGCTGTTTTCATACAACCTATGTTTTAATGCATATATTGGAACTATACTTAGAAGAGGTGCATAATTCAGATAGCTAAGTCAAAATGAGATGTCCAGGATAACACTTTCATGATTTAAAAGTTAGATAATTCTGTCAATGTGTGATCAAATTTACAATGCCATCAATCTCCCCAATTCTGGTGACTTGGTCATAGTCAAACCGTATTATGGAATAGTAAGTGGCACTTTGAACACTGGTGAGCTTTGGCTGAGGTATGGCTTGAGTCTTCATTTAAGAGTACATTATAAGAATAGCATTTAATATAAGGTAAAAATTAAATTCCCAAATTTGAGTGTATTTTGCAACTAATTTTTACCAGCTTCTGAAAATGTATTTCTCGTGGCTTAATTTTCAAAATTATACTCAAATAGGAGCTATTTAGTGTATTTTAAATGAGGTGTTTTATGCAATCTTTTAAATCTGAATTTTAGACAATATTGAAAATGCTTTCTGCCTCTTGAAAATGTTGCTCTATTCTTGAATTTAATTTGACAAATTACAAGTGATAACAGGAAAAACCTGTTTCTACTAGAGTTTATATATTCTGACAAAATCTTATAAACAATTTTTAGAGAAATATTAGTATTTCTTTTTTCCCTTGTTTGTTAGCAAGGAAGTCTTTTGAAAGCAGTAACCTTAGTTGTGCAAGTGTTCCTAATTTTTTTCTTTTTGGAGGGAGCAAGGGGGGATTCTTCCTGATAAATTCTAACAGCTGTATGGTGACTCCTAAATTACTTGCATGCTTGAAGTCAACTCAACCATTTCTCATTCTCTGCTACAGGTTCTCAAAGTTACAGTGTATGTTAAAGAGCTGAAACTTGGGATATTATTAAAGCACTCCTTCAGCAATTATTATTCTATTTAGCTTATGATTCTACAAATATTATCTCTTGACGTCTCGAAGTTTGTCAATAACTCTTTGCATGCTGGAATGTGCAACATGCTAAGAACTGCAACTATTTAATGATGCTTCATTAATTTCAGTGGAATGCTGGGAGGCATATTTTCCAAATGACATCCTCATATCACTGTTCTGGGAATACATCGTGTTTTGCAACAATTACAACATCCGTAGGGCAATAAATCAGTTAGCTATATTCCTCTAGGCTCAGAAAATGAGCTAAATTGCTGTTTCAGAAACAAACTTTCCTGAGCTCATTTAAAAGGAGGAGGTTTAGGAAAGGAAACATGAATACAGGGGTAAATTGAAAGGCCAAGTGAGGTGTATATAGAGGCACATTAGAAAGGCATCATGGGGACTGTGAGCAGAATTCTTTCTGTCAGAGTATACAGCTAGAGATAATGACAAAAATGTGCTGTAAATAACCTATTGTTATGGAGAAAACCAAAACAAAAAAATAAAATAGGTGCTTATGTTCTCTGCATTTTAATCAAGATGATGACTCCACAGTTTTTCTCCAGCTCTGAGGGTATGGAAAAAAAAAGTACAAAATCCCATGATCAAAAATTCCTTTAACTCCTGATATCCCTATGTCCATAATGATTTTCAAAGTTTGGATCCATTTGGAGGTTTCAATCTCTGTGAAATACTTTGATGGTCTGAAAAAAAAATAAAATAATCAAGTGGCAAGGAATATCAAGAACTATTCCTCAATTATTCATACAAACATACATATATGGATTTATTATGCACATGTGTGTATATATAACTCTCTAAGGGTTTTTAACCATCTTTTCCCAAACCTTCATGTCACTCTGCCTGTTGTAAAATAAGACAGCAGAACTGTCAGGTAGTCAAAAAAAAAACCAACCTGAAAAATAACCCACTTAAATAGGAAACACTGTAACCTTATAGAAACAATCTTCAGTGTGAGATATGCTGCAGTGTATTGCAATTCTGTGCAGCTTTGAATTATTGGGTTTTCATTGTGGGATGTGTATGTGTGAGTGCCCATATATATACATCTATATATGTATAAGCATATCTATAGATGTGAATATGTATATGCACATATATATATCGCTAGCTAGCTGTATATATCTTGCTCAAGTTCATTAAGACTGCCATCTTCTTCAGAAAGTCGTATTTTAAACACATTTGTGCACCCCCTCACAAACACAGAAAATTGCAAACTTCTTGTAGTGACAGGGAGACTTGTTAAGTATTTCACAGGCAAGAGATATTCCTACAGATATACATGCAGGAAGTCTGTCTGGGTCCTGCTTCACCCTCTATTATTATATAGGCAAAGAGCTTTGAAACTACAGAAGTTTCATAGGTGTAAAACTGAGTTGTATGTAGAAATGTCCATTATATTTAAGTACAGGAAAATTCTGAAGAATAGACAACTGCAAATCATATAAATGAAGTGCATATTTCCAGTCCAGTGGACTGACTGTGAAAACTGGGAAATGTATCTGCAAAAATATTGACAATTTTCTGCAGTTCTGGAGACTGGGTAAACGGCAGAGATTTCTTCTAAAATAAGACAGAAAGAAATTTGGAATGAACATCAATGTCAACATTCCATTGTTTAGCTGGACTGAAGGAAACTGTGAACATGGTGAAATCTCCTCTGCTTCCAAATTTACTGTAGTCACTGATACATTGAGAAATGCATTTTATCTCTATTTAGCTAATTTAACTCTTGGGGAGGACTGATTAATATATTTAAATGAGTCTTTTTCATATGTGAAACTGCAGCTCCCAGGGCTGATAACTAGTCCTTAGAGTTATTCATCCCTTTATGGGATGTCAGAACTTCAATGAAAGGGATGAGTCCTGTTGACATACTCAACCAAACTTTCATTTCATTCACTCAGTAGTGGGTGTGATAAGACCTACATAATCTTGTAAAATACTTGTTTATGCTTGATTCCCTGTCACCACGGTATGTGAGTCTGCTAGATATAATTAGCAAAGCAGACCCGCAGTGTGTATGCAATCCCACGTATACAGCACATGCAAACTGCAATGGCACCTTTGATTGAAAAGTACACATACACACCTCCCAAAACTGCATCTATGTAATACATGTAAACATGTATACATTAAAAGAGTTTCCATAAAGCACTGCAGATTTTTTTTTGCTTTTTCCCTATGAATTCTACCTGTTCTTTATGTGAAATTGAATCATAATCTGGAAAACATTTTTAAAATCAATTGTGTGTATATATATAT
>NW_008682252.1:0-314 GCF_000695815.1 Acanthisitta chloris
CTCCCCTCCCAGGCATCTTCAAGATCGAGGACTCGGCGCAGGTGGCTCGTCTGTGGGGCATCCGCAAGAACCGCCCGGCCATGAACTACGACAAGCTGAGCCGCTCCATCCGGCAGTACTACAAGAAGGGAATCATCCGGAAACCCGACATCTCCCAGCGCCTCGTCTACCAGTTCGTCCACCCAGTGTGAGCCATGGGACAGGCTGAGCCCTGGGAGGGACAGGGACCTTTGCCACCTCCCTCTGACCCATTCACAGTGACCCTCCTCCAGCACTAAGGACCATGGCTGGGTGCGAGAGGCTCCCCCTCACCA
>NW_008682252.1:408-2226 GCF_000695815.1 Acanthisitta chloris
GGTGAGGAACCACCCCAGCGTGCCCTTTCATGGGGCAAGGACCGTGCAGAGCCGTTGTCTCCCTTGGGCGATCCCAGGGATAGGGTGGGCATGGTGGCTGGGCTTGTCCCTCCTCTCCTCCCTCCTGTGCGCTGGCTGTGGGTGGCTTCACCCCAGGCACTGTTTGGGGGCACAGAGCCTGGGCACGAGCTGGGACAATGTCACTCGCGGGGCAGGGGCACCCACCGCTGCCCGTGGTGGGGCCCACGCTGACCCGACCCTGGCGGGTGGGAGCAGCCTGGCACTGGCAGCACCACAGCGCCCAGGGATGCTGCCTGCCACGGGGACCATGGATAGCCCTTGGGACAAGTGCATCCCCCCTTCACTATCCACTCTGGGACGTTCTCGGCTTCTCCCCTCCGCAGGGGTTTGGGGCCGAAAACGTGAGTTTTGCAGGGGGAGCAGCTGTAAATGTGTGTGTGGGGCCATGCGCATGACCCTGAGATGGGTCATCCATCCTCAGGCAGGGGACCACCAGAGCCCCCTGATGCCCCCTGGTCCTGTGCCCTGGCACAGGGCTCTCCCCTTGATTTGGATTTTGTTTGGACTGCCTGATTCCAGACTTTGGGAAAACGGCGATGGCAGCTTTGCCTTTTCCCTTCGGACAGTAAATCCATAGCGTGACCTGACAAGGACAGAGAGCTGGGGATTGCTTAACCTGTGTGTTCCACCAGAGTCAGAGTTACCTGGCAATGTTGATCTTTTATATTACAGATTTTTATTTGTTTGTTTGCTTTTTGGTTTTGGCTGATGGCAAGTTGTGGTTTAGGTTCAAGTGCCAAGGGGCAGCCCAGGCTCCCAAGGATGCTTTGTGGGAGCTTAGAAGGAAAAGCACATGGTTCTTGGTCTTTTGTTTTTACCTTAAAATAGCTGTCTGAGCTGGCTCCTGCCTTTCCCCTCTGTTCTGCCTGCTCTGTGCTGCTCAGCCCTGTGTGCATCCCAGCAGGAGGGATGGAGGGCGGCTGGAGGGAGGAGAGGAAAAGGGCAAAGAAGGAAAACTGCCTTGGCCTCTGGAGAAGGGGATGGGAAAACAAAAAATGGGGAAAGAAAAGCAAAACAATGTGTCTTGTGGTTTGCTGTGTGCGGCTGATGCTCCTGCAGCCGGTGCAGGGGCACCAGGAGGATGAGCTGGGGCCCAGACCTCATGTGCCTCTGCCAGGTCCTCTGGCAGGGTGGGGAGGGCTGGTGGTGGCACAGACCTGCTGTGCCAGGACATTCCTGGGCTCAGCGGAGCGCTGGGTCAGGGCTGGTGCTGGGAATGGCCCCAAAACCTCCAAGGGCTTTGTCCTGCGCTGGCACAGGAGTCCCCAAAGGCAGTGGCTGTTTCCCCCTCCTGCAGCCCCCGTGTCCCTCCATCCCACTGCCCCCCAAAGCCTTGGGGCGCGGGTGTCGCTGCCTGGGGGTGCAGCAGCTGTGACTGTGGCTCTCGAGGCTGCAGGGGGTCCCTAACCCCCAGTCACCCCCCGGGGGTGACACAGGCACACGGCGGCGAAGGAGACCCCAGAGCCAAGGACGCTGACAGAGCTCGGTTATTTTCTCTTGCTGCTTTTTTGTTGTATCCACGGAAATACAATCACGAGAGATATATATATTATATATATACTTCTTAAATTAACAATCAATGTACAAAACCGGGGTGCATTGCTGAGACAGGTGGTTGGTTGGGTTTCTCTGACTTTGTGGTTTTCTTCTGGTACCTGGCGAGGGGCTCCCGCCCACCGTGCCCAGCCCACGGTGCGTCCCCTGCGCCCGCGGGCACACTGCTTCCCTGGGGCCAAA
>NW_008682252.1:2275-4385 GCF_000695815.1 Acanthisitta chloris
AGCGTGCAGGAAGCTGATGGCATCGATGCTGCTAAGGGTGATGGTATGGAAAAAAACGAGAGGTGATCTGTAGGGAAGAGCTCAGGATGGCAAATGCACCCGAGGCAGAGGGGTGGGGATGGCCATGCTGGGTGGCAGCACCCCTGGGGGCTGCAGGGCTCCTGCTCATCTGAGCCACGGGCAGAGCCCAGGGGAGGACGGTGCAGCTCTTCGGGGACGAGCAAAGGGCAGAGCCTGCAGCCATTCCCCTGCCTTGGCATCTTGTGTTCGGCATCCTCTCCAGGCAGCTGCTCTGCCCGGGCTGGGTCTGCTGCCAGCACCGAGCCCCCTCCTCCTCCTCCTCCTCCTCCTCCTCCAGCTCCTGCAGGCACCCTGCAGTGTTGGACGTTGCCCGTCCCGTTCCTGCTCTGCTCCTGCCTCTCTTCAGGAAGGGGCGGATGGGGATTGTCCCCAGCAGCATTCAAGTCAGTCCTCACTATCCCATCTGGGAGTGAAGGTGCTTCCAACAGCATTGGGCTGTGGTGGGTCCTTCTCTGGACAGTGCTGGATTTTAGGGCCATCTCGCCTGGATCTGGGGTGTGCTGGACACCTGCCCTCCCACAGGGCAAAGCTGCACCCTGCAGCACACACCAGGCATTGGCCTGGGAAGCCTCCACCTGCTCCAGGTGTGCTGACAGCCCAGCCGGGAGGAGGAGGAGGAGAAGGAAGCTGAGGAGATGCCACCAAGCTCCATGGCGGGGCCGGTCCCACCTCACCTGGGCATCTCAGTCTGCCACCAGGAACCTGCCCGGGATGGGGATGATTGGCTGTGGGGCTGCAGGGGACATTTGTCCCCTTCCTCGGGGCGGGAGGATGAACTGGGGAGAACATGGAAACACCAAAAAAAACGGAGTCAGACTCCAATCCCTCTCGGTTTTCTGGGATGAATTTGGTTGGTCCCAGGAGATTCGCGCCGTGCGTTTCGGAACAGTTCCAGCCAATCAGAAGGCGGCTCATGATTTCAGTATCTTTAAAAACCAACCAGTCAGGAGCTCTCACTGGTTGGGCTTTAAGATCTTGAGGTATCGGCTTTTCGCTCGGAAAAAAAATCAACTAACGTAGACGAACAGACAACGTCATCTCTCGCTTCACGTTATCTTAGAAGAAAGCAACTATGCAAAATACTCTTCGGAGACAACTCTTAAAAAAATAAAAGCTTGGTCGGAAAATATGTCTGAATCTCTAAGTGTGAGGAGTGAAGGACCAGACGGCAGAATGGCTGGTTGGCTGGTGGAGAGATGGAGACAACGGAGGGTGGATTTATCTGCTGACGGTGACGAGGAGCACACCACAAGACTTAGATTGCCTCCACGTAGTTGGCGGGGTAGAGCCCTAGCTTCCCGTTGTCCAAGCGCCCTTTGCACCATCCCTGCTCGTCTTCCTCACCGAGTTTGGTTAGTTCATCACCTGGAGAGGAAAATGGAAGGGGAGAGCTCGTTGTAGGTGTTGGAGCTGCTCCTGCCCAATGTTTCTCCCTGGGATGGAGCTGCTGGAGGTTTCTAGGACTGATCCTGAGTTTTAGGGTAGAAAGGCAAGGGGTGACCCAAGAGACCTCATGTGCCCTGTCCCTCCATTGCTCCTGTCCCACTTGCACTTGGGCTCAGCTTCTGCTTTCCTCTTTCTGACAGTTCACCTTTTTGAAGGGTTGGGCGAACTCAGAAATTATTCGAGGGACTGCACACCGAAACGTGTGACCAGCTCCAGCAGACAAGCCCTGCTGACTCAGCCCCAGCGACAAACCGTACCTGCTTTGAAGCTGAGCTCGTCCTGCTCCTGCCCGTCGTAGTCGTACAGAGCGCGCACTCGCACGCCCTTCCCTGCCGCCTCCTCGTCGAAGGGGTTGGTGCCCCCGTTGGCCTCACTGGTGTTGAAGGAGTTGCTGCCTTCGTCGTCAGACCACTCGGCGCTGTAGGGCTGCGCGCGCTCGTGGCTGCTCACGCTGGGTAGGCAGAGGAGACAGCGGTGCTGGCACCGAGGACATCCCGTGCCCCCATCACCAGCAGAGCTTGCACAGCAAGTGCTGTGCCTCTCCCGGGGCCTCTCCCCCCGCGCTGCCCTCACCTCCCGCGCT
>NW_008682252.1:4642-5174 GCF_000695815.1 Acanthisitta chloris
TCTCTTTTCTGGTGTCAGATTCATGCAAGCATGCTGCACACCACAGCCATAATCCACAATTCAGAAACAAGAACAGTATGTGTGTTGGCACAAACAGAAGGTTTGAAAGAAAGGAGCTATGGCTGGGCAGTAACTGTTTCATGCTTCAATAATTTTTCATGCAGAAGCCAATTCTAGAATAATCCCCCAATCAAATTTGCTGATTTTGCTAAATGAGGAAAAAACAACAACAACAAAACCAACACAATAATACTCAACCCCCACTCATCTTTTTTCTTATAGGTTCATTACAAAAAATAACAATCACAAAATAGGCTGCCCCCTCGCCCTTCTTCTGCTTCTCCTTCTCCTTCCGCGTTATCGTGTGCGTCAGGTCCGGGTTCCACTCCTGCAAGCACAGAGCAAGCGGCCCCTGAGTGCCCGGCCCC
The DNA here is from genome assembly GCF_000695815.1 of Acanthisitta chloris. NCBI lineage: Eukaryota > Metazoa > Chordata > Aves > Passeriformes > Acanthisittidae > Acanthisitta > Acanthisitta chloris. Next base: position 5,071 of record NW_008682252.1, read on the forward strand.
CTCGCGGGGCTGCCGGCGCCCAGCCAGGCTACCCAGCCTCACCTCAAACTGGGGCCAGTTCATGGCCATCCCAGGGCCACTGGTGCTGCGGAACCACCGCAGAT
>NW_008682252.1:5235-6171 GCF_000695815.1 Acanthisitta chloris
TGATGTGGGTCAGGGGCTGTGGGTGGGCCTGGTGGGGTGCCCTGGGGCAGGGACTGCCCAGGTTGTGACACCTCCTCCAAGGCACTGGGCTGAGCCTGCTGTGGCACCTCTTGGTGACCATCGTGTTGGTCGGAATCCCCTCTCCCTACCTGCTGCTCTCGGCCAGGTTCAGGTGCCTCTTGATATCCAGGAGCATCTCCTTGAGGAAGTTGAGCCTCTTCTCCTCAAACTGCTGGCACTGCTCAAAGACCTGCTCCATGCTCTCGATGTACTGTGGGGTGCACTTGTTCAGCTCGTCCAGCACCTTCTCATACTTCTCCTGAGTCTGCAAAGGTGCAGGAGGGACCTTGGTTGTACCTCGAGCACCTCAGAGGTTGTTTCTGGGTGCTGAGAGGTCTAGTTTGGGGGTCACCAGGCTGGGGAGCCCAGATTAAGCCAAGAGCATCTGTGGGTGGAGTCAGCCTTGTTGCAGGAGATTTTGCCACAGTAAGAGGGTTTAAATCCCAGCCCTGCTCACACTCCCCTGAGCACTGCCTGCAAGTCCTTACCCTTCTACAGGAGACTAGGGATGGGAAAACGGGAATGGATGGTGGGGAAAGGGGCGTGGTGGACATTTCCCCTGTCCAATGCCTCGTGAGCCTGGCACAAGGACCGCAGCTTGCACCTTTTGCACGTCTTGCTTGCACTTTTCCACTTTGTCCTGGAGCTTCTTCTGCTGCTCAGGAGTGTTGGACTGATCTGCCTTGCTGTTGGCTTCCCGGGTCATCGCCAGCTTCTCCTCCTTGCATGCCAGGTGGTAGGCTTTCTTGGCTGTCTCCAGCTGTGGGGAGGAGAGGGAAGGGACATCAGAGTAGCAGTCACAGCTCCCTACCCACCCCTCTGCCTGCAGGGAGCTGCCACCTGTCTCTCCCAGCCTGGGGCAGGCACACAGAGCCA
>NW_008682252.1:6183-6457 GCF_000695815.1 Acanthisitta chloris
ACAGGACACACTCCTCTCACCTCCTTGAGTTTCTTGGCCCAGGGCTTCTGGGCTTTCCGGAAGCCGTCCTCAGCCTCCTTGGCCTCCTTGAAGCCCCCCATCATCTGCTTGTGGTAGGCATCCTTCTGCCAGTTCTTGACCTTCTCGACCTTGAGTTTCTTGGCCCAGGGCTTCTGGGCTTTCCGGAAGCCGTCCTCAGCCTCCTTGGCCTCCTTGAAGCCCCCCATCATCTGCTTGTGGTAGGCATCCTTCTGCCAGTTCTTGACCTTCTCGA
>NW_008682252.1:6693-7029 GCF_000695815.1 Acanthisitta chloris
GATGGCAGCCCAGGCCTTCTCCAGGCTGCCGTACTGGGGACCTGGGGGAGGAGAGCGGGGCTCACTCCGTGCCCCTCGACGCATGCACCTCTGCCAGGCGAAGCTGTGCCGGTGCACGGGACACAGGTGTCCTGGGGGAACCTCCCACAGGGGAAGCCACGGTACCTTTCTCGATCAGCTGCCTCCACCGCTTGGACCAGTCGGTGAGCTGCTGGGCGTAGGACTTCTCGATCTTGGCCCGCTCGTGCACACAGTTCATGAGGTCGTTGCAGAGCCGGTGTCCGTCGTCAATGCGCTTCACCGTGCGCTTGTAGTTGCCCACCTGGGGCCGGGGCG
>NW_008682253.1:0-10016 GCF_000695815.1 Acanthisitta chloris
GGCTGATTCTATGATTCTATGATCTGCTTGTAAGCCTAGGACAAACTGCTCACAGCCAGTTTGCATATAGAGTTGTAGGCTGTTAGACTTAATTGCAGTTTGTTTTTTTTATATTTCAAGAGGTGAGGTCTGATTCCTATCTTATTATATGTATGTTTTAATCAAAGCAGGACTACATTTACCAGTGGCATACCTTTCAGTGCTGTAAAAAAATGAGTTTAATTGAATGTGAGATTGAACATGAGGTCTCAGATGTTAGCTTTGGAGCTCCTTCCAGCAGTCCGTTTTCCCTTTGCATTTAGGTCAGCAAGAGAGGCTTTCCTCTTTGCCTGTTGCAGATTTGGAAGGCTGTCTGAAGGCACTGTCAACTTGAATGTTGTGAGTGGTCGCCGTTCTCCTGCAGTTACATTTAATAATCATTGTGTCCAATATGAAGTGCAATTTATTGAGCCATTGTGCTAGCCAGAAAAAACAAGAAACCTCTTTTAGAAAATAAGAGGGAAAATGAATCTTTAAATTTGGTGTGTGTTCTTTTCCAAAGCTAATCACATTTATTTTGAGACCTCAAGGTAGGTAGTCATGTGGTGGCTAGGTTGTTTTCTGGACATGAGACACCCAATTTCAGGTCTGTTTTGAAGGAGTCTGAAGAGGTTCTCCCACATGAATATTTGCTTCCTGGACTGCTGGCCATTCTTGCCTCTGAGACCTCTTCCCTGAAATACATGCAATCCAGAGAGTTCTGCCTTGATGAATCACTGCTTCCTCCTTATCTCAAAGACAGATGTTTATTAAACAGCTGTTTAATTATATTGGGAAATAACTCAGGAAAAGGTGATTATATTCTGTTTCAGAATAAACCTATTCACATGTGTTAAATGGTTAAGGCAGTGTTTATGTTCCTTAGACTCATAGTATGTTAAGGGGTTGGAATGGACCTTAGAGACCATCCAGTCCCAACCCCCTGCCCTGGGCACGGACACCTCTCACCAGAACAGGTTGCTCAAGGCTTTATCCAACCTGGCTGTGAACACTGCCAGGGTTGGGGCAGCCACAACCTCCCTGGGCAACCTGTGCCAGCGTCTCACCACCCTCACAGGGAAAACTTCTTCCTGATATCTAATCTAAATTTCCGCTCTTTTCCTGTCACTACTGTTCCTAACCGGGATTCCCTTTTCAGCTTCCCTGGAGCCCCTTCAGATCCTGGAAGGTTGCTGTGAGGTCTCTACACAACCTTCTCCAGGCTAAGCAGCTCCAGCTCCCTCAGCCTGTCCTCGTAGGGAAGGTGCTCCAGTCTCTGATCAGCTTTGTGGCCTCCTCTGGACTTGCTCCAACAGGTCCGTGTCCTTCTTGTGCTGAGCACACCAGAACTGTGTGCAGTATTCCAGCTGGGTCTCACAAGAGCGGAGTAGATGGGAGAATCACCTCTGCTGCCCATCCTTTCGATGAAGCCCAGGATTGGGCTGGTTTCTGGGCTGTGAGCTCACACTGCAGCTCATGCTGTTTTTTATCAACCGTCACCTCTAAGTCCTTCTCCCCAGGGCTGCTCTCAATGTCTTCACCAGCCTACAGGTGTGTCTGGGATTGCTGTTACCCATGTGTAGGACCTTGCAGTGTAGTTCCAAGCTGTGCTATGACTTGTGGAAGAAGTGAGTGCCATGTTGATTATCTTGCCATGGCCTTGTTTCAGTCTGCTTCATTTTGCCTCAGATCAGAAAGTGAGGGAAGCCAGGATAGCCAGCCATGTCAGAAGTTTTGATTTCTTACATTCTCATGGACATGGTGCAGTCAGCTGTAACTGCTGGATAGCATTCCATCCCCATGGAGCTCTGAATGGTATCTGCAATGTGTTGGTGGAAACCTGGGAAACCTTTGCTGATCTTTGTTCTAGAGGCTTGTGCAGACAGAAAAAAGGTCAGCTGGAGTACTGCGATGTTGCAGTGTATGATTAGAGATGGATGAAGTGAAGATCTGAGATGGCTAAGCAGAGTGGGATATCATCTTTCAAGTGAAAAAAAAGTGTTCAATCTGGCCTAAGATGGGGTGGTTGTGGAAGGGACATCTAGGGGCTGGAGGAGGCCAGGTCAGAGACTTACACCAAAGAGAGTGGGGCTGAAGGGGCATGTGGGGGAAAAAAATGGTTTGTCTTGGTGGCACAAGATGCCTTTGACACTTGGAAGTCTTGAGGATATGTGATGTCTGAATCTAATGGTTTCTTTCGAGATCTTGTAGCTACACAACAGAAGTGCATCTTAGCCCTCATTGCTGAGTGCTGAACATCAGATTCACTGATGCAGCAGAACATGCCTAGATGGTATTCTGTATACAAAGGCATAGTGATGTGTCCACTGCTGCCTAAAGTGATTTAATAGTCTGTGCTTTTCTATGTGTTATTAGCAACCCTGTCACAACAGCAGATGGTTCCTACATGTTATAATTAAATGTTTGAAAGCAAGAGAGAAGTAACTAATTTGTCTAGACAGATTGAAGGCTGCTATCTGTTTGCCAGTTCAAGCTTGGTACTTTTGAAGGGAAAAAAATTCTTGGTTTCATGTGGTTTTGTTCTCCTTGTCTGAAGTACTGCTCCAGGCAAACCATGGTGATATGTTGTGGTGTCATGATAGTTACAGGGAGAATGCTGGGTGCTAAATCAGTTCTTCTGCTATGAGACAGGAAAGAGGTCTTGCTGGGAGGATCTTGTCCTGAAGAGAGTTTTGACAGTGGGGGGAAAAGGAGATACCACCCACCCCCCAAAACAGAAATGACAACAAAAAATAACACCAAAACAAAACAAACACCACCAAAAGAAAATACCAAGCAGGGCATAAGAATCAAAATTCTTCTAGTATGGAGATACTTATGGTATAACTGATTTTATTATAACTTCTGTGATGACTTTATGAGATGACAGAGTGAACTCCTGGATTGCAACCCCAATTAGGATATTGCCAGGAGAGATATCGCACAGTGTATTAGTACTGTGGGTCTGGTGCATGGGAGTAAATTTAGTCTTAATGGTAGTTTGTGCTTTCAGTTGCATAAATGTTGTCACTATATTTGATGCAACAGTTTCTTTGGTACATTCTGGCATTTTTTTCTCATTTCAGTGTGACAGAGCTACTTTTTACTGCTCTGGTCCTTCAGGTGGACTCAGGCTGACCAGCAGCCAGAAACAGCCTTTCTCACACCGTGTGTTTGATAGATATTAAAGACTCAAGCTCAAGACAAGAGTTGTGCAAGTGTTAAAAATAATATATTTAAAATTTCATATTTTTAAGTTAGATTGTGTGCATCCTGATGCTAGAGATATCAGACTTTTTCAGGTTTATGAAAGCAAAATGTCACAGAATTGTCAATAGCATAAAAACCAATGGGAATGATCAGTGTTACACTCAACCAGAAAGGATGTCTGTTAGCAGATACACACTAACTTGAACAACCAATGCACATACAGATCCCTTTGGGCCCTCTGGCACTTTAGTGGCATAGGGACTATCCATACAGTTCAAAGAGTTCAGTAATGAACTGTCTTCAAAGAAGGGATGCTTTTTCATGGGTTCCACCAGATTTATACAAGAAGCTATTTTTAGATCAAGGATTTATTTTTTTTTTTTGCCCCCTTAGAGCTATAAGACATCTGTGGCTTCCCCTTAGATTTGAAAAATCTGCTGTGCTGAAAGTAGCTCCTTTAAGGCCATCCTTTCATGTTTGCTTTATTGTTATTTTTCATTTGGTTGCAAGTATCTGCAAATCTGCAGATAGTTTAAAATTGAAAAAGGCTTTGTACTTCTGCGGCTCACATGTAAAGCCTTACCAGAGAATACTGGTTTCCTGCGTTATCGATGCAGATGTTTGCCTGTCAAAGGATGACCTTTAAACACCATGCTCACAGCTTATTCTCTGGTGTCAACACTTGATGCCGTTTACCTATCCACATGTATGTTTACAAATTGGTGTATTATAAGACTCTTAAGGTTATTGATGTATAGCATGTTAAATGGCAAATGAGTAAAGAATGTCTTCAACATGCCCTTGTTTTATTTGGCAATACATGTGGTATAGCTGCACAGGATCCACAGGATCCACTAGAACAAAATGAAGGAAAATGGAGACAGTTTGCTCAAAGTTGCATGGGGTTGCAGTGGGACTGGAGCACCTCACTTATGAAGAAAGGCCGAGGGAGTTGGGCCCATTCAGTCTTGGGAGGAGATGACTGAGAGCGACCTCATTAATGTATTCAAGTACATGAATGGGAAGTGGTAACAGGCAAAAACTGACGCACAGAGAGTTCCTCCTGAAAACAAGGAAGAACTTCTTTCCTGTGCAGTCACTGAGCACTGAACAGATTGCCCAGAGAGGTCATGGATTTTCCCTCACTGGATGTATTCAAGAACCATCTGGACTTAATCCTGAGCCATATGCTCTAGGGTGGCCCTCCTCTAGTAGGGAGGTGGGACCAGATGACCCATTGTGATTCTTTCCAACCTAACTGATTCTGTCTGTGATTCTGTAATTCTGTGTTTGTGTTTCTGTTGCTGATGTAAAATGGACACTAGATATATATGATCACCTTTGAGTTTGGGCTGTAGAGCTGCTCCTATAAGACAGTGTCACCAGGCATGTTGAGGAATATCTGAGTGGGGAGGAGCAGCAATAAACTTTTGTGCACTTCAGAAATTTTTAAGGGAGAGAGTTGAACTCTGATTGTGGTCAGACATTGTAAGAACATTTAGCAGAGCTATCTTTCTAGCCAGACAGAACTAAAAGAACATGAAGATGAGTGTGATTGGTTTTTAAGCTGTTTACCAATTAGTAGTCTGGAATTTTTTGTGTATTACTTCTTATCACAGAATGAGTCAGGCTGGAAGGGACCACAGTGGGTCATCTGGTCCAACCTTCCTCTCAAGCAGGGTCATCCTAGTGCACATGGCACAGGATTACCATTCAAGGAAGAGGAGCATTTTATTTCGAAATCTAATGAAAGAGCTTGAAATACAAAACAGTGTTCAGTGATACAACAGTAGAAACTTGGTATCATTTAGCAATTAGTCTATTAGTCCAAATGACCAAATTCAGAACCACCCCATATGTTAGGATGCAAATCTTGCATCTGAGAAGACTCCACTGACATCAGGGAAGTGAAGATCTGGCCTTTTTCAAATAGGCAATGAAATTTCCCCACGTTCTATTTTTCATTGAACAGAAATAACTGATTTGGCTCTGATACTTCCTCTTCTGGTTATTGGGCTATCAGGGCCAAACCAGCTGGCGTTATATCTCCCACACAGCCCTTAGCTATTTGAGCTGTAGTTGGGCTGGGCAGTGCTGCTGCTCCCAATGCCTTTTTCGTACCTCTCCCTGGTGAGTGTTCAACATCTCTTGATGAATGAAGAAGGTAGTGGCAGGACATAGGTGCAGCGTACAAGTTTTGCATCACTTGGAGATGTCAGCAGTGCTTCTTGCCACCGCCCTCTTTTGCTGATTTGCCACTCTTAGAGGATTTTTATTTTTCACCTGTTCTTTCAGAATAGGGTCACTGAGGAAGTAATCCTGTAGGAAGAGGATAGTCTGTCTTCCTTGAACAGTGGGAGATCTTTTTGGAGGGCAATGAAGCTGGTGAATGTTCTGGAACACAAGTCCGCTGAGGGGAGCTTGAGGGAGCAGTGGTTATTTACCCTGGAGAAGAAGAAACTGAGGGTGACCTAAACACTCTCTACAACTACCTGACAGGAGGCTGTAACAAGCAGCAACTAGTGACAGGATGAGAGGACATAGTCTCAAGCTGTGCTAGGGGAGGTTTAGGAATTTCTTCACAGATTAGACACTGGAATGTGCTGCCCAGGGAGGTGGTAGAGTCACCATCCCTGGAGGTGTTAAAGGAAAGACTGGATGTGGCACTTAGTGCTCTGGTCTAGTTGGCGTGGTGGTGTTAGGTCATAGGTTGGACTTGATGTCCTCAGAGGTCTTTTCCAACGTGATTGATTCTGTGGTTCTGTATGTTTATACACACTTGGTGTATGGTTATCTGAAGCTTGGGTTATCAATCTGCTGGCATCACCCCTCCAGTTTTCATTGTTTTTATTCCCCCCATCCATTTAACCACTTGCAGAGGTGTTGCCATTGCTGAGAATGAGATCAAAGCGAGATGCATTTAACTGTGTGGACTTCTTAGTTCTTTTAGGTCTCTGTTCACATCCTGTGTCTACCAGCTGCCAAGAGAGCTGCTCTGTGTTTATTTTAAGTGTAACCTAAACTGATCAGTATGTGACAATTTAGGTGTATCTTTGTTTCTGCTACCAGCATGCCTACCAAGGACAGTAAACAATTATGACACAAATGCATGGCACAAAGCAGTACCTTCACGCTGCCTATCATAGGATTAAGTGTAAAACTGGAGAAAGACTTCTTTGTGCATCCTCTCTAACCTCCTTCCAAACTTTTGCTGCTTGTCTGCTCAAGAATTCACTTGGCAACTGACTTGGATGCTTATGGAAAGTTAGTGAGAATTGGATTTCCCATTTATTTGAAAGTTTCTTTTCAACAAGAGAAATATTTCAAGAACAAAATTCTGGAAAAATGTTTTGAGTAAGTCAGAACTTAATGTCATAGAACCATAGAGTGTTAAGGAGTTAGAATGGTCCTCAGAGACCCTCTAGTCCCAACCCCCTGCCCTGGGCAGGAACACCTCCCATCAGAACAGGTTGCTCAAGGCCTCATCCAACCTGGGTTTGAACACTTTCAGGGTTGGGGCAGCCACAGCCTCTCTGGCAAACTGTATCAGTGTCTCACCACCCTCAGAGGAAAATGTCTTCCTAATATCTAATATAAATTTCCCCTCTTTCAATTTATCCCCATTCCTCCTTGTCCTATCACTACAGTTCCAAGCAAGGGACTTTGCCTATTGTCAATCTTAGTTTCTGTGTATATTTTGATAAAGATGTCCACCTGATTTACTGCTTCTTCCAAAGGCTTCATTTATGATAAATGAAAATTTTCTGGTGGCTGGGAGGATCCAGCTGGAAAATTTCTCCCTGTCTGGCACTGCTAACTTCACGTCATGCTGCAGTGCGGAGGTCCAAAGAGACGTTACCATAGAGATACCCACAGTAGTTTTAAACCAACTTTAGGTTACTAAAGCTTGAGTGCTAATGATTACTGCAACATACTGAAGCTTGAGTGCGAATGATCACTGCGACATCAGCAGTAGATCACACTGTGAGGCTGGATATTCACTTCAGGAGCTGATTGCACCTAACTACAGCCCAGTGATGTTCCCTTTTGAGGCTGGAAGTGTAGGACTGAGATCTCACAGTTCTTGCTGAAACACAGCCTTGTACTAAGGACCAGATGCATAAGCAACTCAGTTGTGCTACTATTAGAAGGGAGGTGGTCGTGGACAACTAGATCAGATCTACAATGGCCCCGTGCTCGCTGCTGCTCTTCCTCCTGACTTGGTGACTGACCTGTTTTCTTTGCTGTTCGCAATGCTGTATTTTGTATTCTTGGTAGAGGTTGCACAGTTAGGTCACCATTCAGAGTGAAAAATAAAACCAGTGATTATTTACTCATCATACCATCAGCCATAGCATCATCTGTGTTGTTAAAGATTTGGCTTCACTGTGTGTGTTTAATGTTTGCAGATGTTTTCAGTGAGCACATATGGAAATGGAAATTCATTCCCTTTTGAAGGAAAAGATGAAGTGAAACGCTAAGGTGAAGGATTTAGCAAGCACTGTTTAAGTAGATGTAGTTTCTGCCTTGGTTTGCTTCTCACCCCAAATCACTCAAAAGAAGCTAAGCAAGGTTTTTAATTGGATGAGCAGGGTGTTACAGGTTCTGTTGTCATTATGTTCCTTTCCACCTAGTCATGCAAGGAAGCACATGAATGAAATGCTTACCTGGTATCTCTGTCAGCCACAGAGAGGTAGAGTGAACTACAGTCGTTCATGTATGCCCTGCTGTACATAAAGATTCGTGAAAGTTCTGGTCCCCTCAGCTCAGGAGGGACATTGAGGTGCTGGAGCAGGTTCAGAGAAGAGCAACAAGGCTGGTGAAGGGGCTCGAGCACAAGTGCCATGAGGAGAGGCTGAGGGAGCTGGGGCTGTTTAGCCTGGAGAAGAGGAGGCTCAAGGGAGACCTTATCACCCTCTACAACACCCTGAAAGGAGGTTGGAGTCAGGTGGGGTTTGTTCTCTTCTCCCAGGCAACCAGCAGGAGGACAAGAGGGCACAGACTCAAGCTCTGCCAGGGGAGGTTTAGGTTGGATATTAGGAACAGGTTTTTTACAGAGAGCGTGTTCAGACCTTGGAATGGGCTGGCCAGGGAGGTGGTGGATTCACCATCCCTGGAGGTTTTCAAGCTGAGACTGGATGTGGCACTTAGTGCCATGGTCTAGTAACCATGGTAGGGTTGGACTCAATGATCTTGGAGGTCTTTTCCAACCTGGTTGATTCTGTGATTCTATGAAGACTTCTGTGCTGCTCCATGCTGTACATATTTCAGTGGTAAGTAATAATCTCAGGCAGTAGTGTCTGCAGTCTGCCTGTCAAGAGCAGCACAGACAGTCATTAAACCAAGCCATCTCAAATAAGAAAGATGCTCTTGCAGCTCTGTCATTTTCTCAGAATCTGTCTTTTCAGTGGAACTCACTTATGAAGCCTTACCAAGCAGAGTTGTATTTATTCTATTTCTCTACACAGTCACAACATCTTCACTGATTTTCCAGGTATAATAGTAATTCGTGGTGGGTAGCAGGGTTGTGCTCATAGTATAATTTAGTTACCTGGACTAGTGTAAAATTTCACTGCACTTTTTAGCAAGCGTCTTATGCCACAAAGAAAACTCAGTTAAAGTAAACGGTGTGCATGAGAAATGGAGGAATTGTTTTTATTTGCTGTGAACTTTGCTAATGTTTTTATTCCTCACCATATATTTACACTTTCTTAATGTGATAATGTGATTGATAACTACAAAAATCATTGTTTTATTATGTGTAGAATTAGGGTAAACTTTTTTTATTATCTGATACAGGCAAAGAATGAGATTTCAGAATCCTAAGTTCTGAGATAGCCCAATGCCTTAGTGCTGTGGCTTTTGCCTCCCTTTACATGACTGTACTCAGCGTTGGTGAGGCCACACCTCAAGTGCTGTGTCCAGTTTCGGACCACTCACTTTAAAAAGGCCATTGAGGCACTGGAGTGAGTCCAGCCAAGGGCAACAAGGGCAGAAAAGGACCAGAACACATGTCATATGAGGAAGGGCTGAGGGACTTGGGGTTGGTTAGCCCTGAGAAGAGGCTCAGGGGTGACCTCCTGGCTCACTCCAGCTCCCTGACAGGGGTTGTAGAGAGGTTGGGGAAGTCTCTCCTGCCATGGCTGCAGGGAGAGGACTAGAGGGAATGGCCTTGAGCTGAGACAGAGTAGATTCAGAGTAGATAGTAGGAAAAAAGCATTTCACTGCTAGGGTGTACAGGCACTGGGATATTACCCAGTGAGGTGATGGAGTCATCATCCCTGGAAGTGTTTAAGAGGCATTTGGATCTGATGATGGAGCATATGGTTTAGGGGTTACAGCAGTGATAGGTTAATGGTTGGTGATCTTAGAGGTCTCCTCCAACCTTGATGATTCTATGATTCTAAAAATAAAAATATGCCAAATAATGCTAATTAATTTCTTTGGAACTTTTATGGGAAAAGCTATCTGCAAATATATACAACTCTCCACTGGAAGCTGCGGGAGGAATTTAAACACAAGAAACTTCTACCAAAGGAAATATTAAGCATAACCTAGGACTCAGACTTTTGTGGGGAAATGGCATTTTTCGTGTGTATTTAGTACACATTTTTGGATCAAGGGTACATGCTTCTATAAACTCCTTGTAGTTCTCACCAGTAGCAAAGTTATTTCTCACCTTCTTTCTTGTCTTGCTGCTAACCTTTTGGGGGGGCTTCTTCCCTAAGGTCTTACTGAAAGCAAATCATCCTAATTTGGGTCTGAGAAGCACCAGTCTCAGTTTCTGT
>NW_008682253.1:10058-13816 GCF_000695815.1 Acanthisitta chloris
AATGCCACTTATCTTTTAGAATACACAAGGCAAACTCCCCTTTCAGAACAGATCTCTCTGCAAGGTAAGCCTGCCATGATGACTGTTAAATTGCCTTAAAGCCTATCAGAGCTGCTGCACATTCAGGCGTGTGTTGCTTCAAACTGGCTCTGAAAATATGACTTTATCTACCTCGAGGACTTAAAAATGGCTTTTATTTTTATTTAATGAAGGTTTTCTGAGTAATTTGTACCTGTTATATGGCAGTTTCTGTGAAAAACATAATGACTACAAATTACAAAATGTGTCAGACTGTGCCGTGCTTCACAGCTATGTATGAAAAAAGGAGGTAGTGTTCCATGGAGCATGTAACATGAGTTCACAGCAACACTGCAGAAGTAAGTGAAAGAGGGATATTGGGGGGATTAATAAGGGAAAAAATTAGTTCTGTGTATTTGGGGAATCTCTAAGACCTTCAGCAAGGAATGGATGTAGGATATATCATATGTCCCTTCCTTCTATGACAAGGTAACCCACCTAATTCATCAAGGGGAGCCAGTTGATGTAATCTTTTGGGATTTCAGTAAAGCTTTTGACACAGTTTCTCATAGTACCCTTCTGGACAAAATGTCCAGCACACAGCTGGATAGACACATCATGAGACGGGTGAGCAACTGACTCACGGGTGAGGCACAAAGGCTTATAGTGAATGGGGTGACATCAGTCAATAGTGGGTTCTGCAGGGCTCTGTCTTAGGCCCAGAGCATTTCAACATCTTCATAAATGACTTGGATACTGGACTTGAAGGGGCAGTAATTAAGCTTGTAATGATACCCCCAAGTTTGTAGATGGTACCTGTGGATATACAGACAGCCTGGGGAATGAGAGGATGGAGAGCAGTGCCATGGACAGGAAGCTGTGGGTCCTGAATAATGACAAGCTGAATATGAGCCAGCAGTGCCCTGGCAGCAGGAGGGACATCTGTGTCCTGGGGGGCATCAGGCACAGCATTGCCAGTGGTTGAGGGAGGTGATTGTCCTACTCTGCTGTTTGCTGGTGCAGCCTCACCTTGAGCCCTGGGAGCCGTTTAGGGCACCATGAAAGAAAGATACAAAGCAATTAGAGAGTGTCCCAAGGAGGCAATAAAAATAGTGAAGGGCCTTGAGATGAAGCCATATGAGGAGTAGCAGAGGTCACTTGGTCTGTTCAGCCTGGAGAAGAGGAGACTGAGGGGAGACCTCATGACTGTATTCAACTCCCTCCCGAGGGGCAGTGCAGGGGCAGCACTGACCTCTGCTCTCTGGGACCAGTGACAGGACCCAAGGGAATGGCCTGAAGTTGTGTAATGGGTGGTTTAGGTTGGGTATTAGAAAAAGGTTCAAGAGAGTGTTTGAGCACTGGAACAGCTCCCCAGGGCAGTGGTCAAAGCCCCAAGCCTGGCAGAGCTCAAGGAATGTCTGGACAATGCTTTTAAGTGCATGGTGGGATTCTTGGAGTGTCCTGTGCAGGGCCAGGAGTTGGTCTTGATGATCCTCATGGGTCCCTTCCAGCTCAGTATTCTGTGATTCTTTGCTTCCTCTGGTCTGATACATATTATCCTGTGCTGACCATTTTCAGAGACATGGTCTTAGTTTGGTGGCTTGATCTGACCTAGTGCAGCTGTTACTATGTGTTTGCAATCCTGGCTTTCATTGAAGCCTGACTTAGCAAAATATTTAAGTGCATGGGTAGAACCATCCAGCTTGACTGGAAAAACCAGAGCACCAGTTTGACTTTATGTTTCTGCAGGGTCATTGCACCCAGAAGTCTAAAACAGCCTTGGGGTGGTTATAACCTGTGTCTGGCAGCTAAATATAGAGCAAGTGGTCCAAAAAGGAGCAGTGGTATTTTTCCAAGAGCTGCATGAAAGTGCATTGTTTTGCTAATGTGACATGGATCTGAAGACCTGGGGTCTAGACCCTTTAAGGAGGAGTAATACTATGTTTGCAGTGCCATAACTGAAATAATCAGGGATGCTCATGTTACTCAGTGTGTGGATCCAGCAGTCTGCATTGTCTCTTCATCACAAGGTTTCTGCAGGTGGGACCAGTGAGCTAGTCAGACTGTTTTATGTGTGCCCAGAAATGAACTGTGTATGTTCATCCACTGTGACAATTACAGACATTTTATGGCAGATGAGGAGGCCTCCCAGCCGAAGATCTCTTACTTACTTTTGGGAAAGCATTTAAACTTTAACGGTAACTTACTGTGTGAAGCAAAGTATAGTTTCTGGAAAGGACTCTTGGTCAGAGAGCTGAAAGCCACTTTATCTCCTTTTGTTTAATCAAAGCCTTGAAGAAGTTTACTTCTGGTCTTCTCTGACTTTCCTGTCATGAGTCCTAAGCTGTCATCTCTGTTTTTCCTGTTGTGTTCAGCTAAGGAGCTTCAAGCAGCTGGCAGCATGCATAAGTAATAGTGTGGCTCTTTATATTGTTTGAATTTCAGCTCTTTTCAATGACTCCTGCGGTGAAGATCCTCTGCTACCCTACTTACCTTGCAGTTCTTTTTTTCTGCAGGTTTTTTAGTAGCTTTGCCTGTGGCATTCCAACAAATCCTCTTCAGCAGTCAAACAGGACAGGTTTATTAAGTTTTCTTTCCTTAGAAAATCACTTTTATTATTTTATATGCTCATATATTTTTAATAAGTTTTTATCAGCACTTATGTAAGGGTGACCCAGTACATTTTGTAAAACTATATTGAACTGCATCTTCTGTTCACTGTAACTCACTGTCTTTATTCTTCCATACAACTTTGTCACAGACTTTCAGCATGAGTGATCTGAGTGCCCAGATCACTTTCCCTGCTCTCTTGGAAGCTCATTTCCCCCAGCTTATGCCAATCAAATAGTTCCTAACTTTGAAAACAGAATGTGACTCAGCAAGAAACTTACAGAAGTTACTGTTTTCTGTCTTGTGATATGAACTTGTGAATAAATACAATATTAACAGGAAATACAGCATATTTCCTTGCAGAGTCCATCCAAAGACAGTTCTAAAATAGAGATGTATGAGAGAGATACATAACAGAAAAATCCCGCCATGTATTTTTCTGTTATAATCTCATGAACTGTAGTGTAAGATCATGAATAATTTATGCATAAGCAGTTATTCAGTGGAGCTGTATGTGATACCATGTCTAATCCACTAAAATGAAGAGATCATGGCGTATAAAAGCTGTGCTGGTGAAAATCTTGCCTGTGAATTGAAACTGAAATGTTTTAGGGCTTTCAGAGACAGGACATCTGGTTAAACGTTGTTGGAAATTGTCAAGCTTTTAGCTGTCCATGTGATCTCTTGGAGAGGAGATGAATGCCCTTCTGCAGTTCATGATCTGCGTATAGTTCCTGTTGCTTTATAAGTGCTTAATTCTACGAAATGCTGAGCATTTGGGCCATGCTGCCTTGTACAAAAGGCCCTTTTTGTCTCCAGTGGTATTGCTCATAAAATAAAACTAAACAATTGCTGAGCTGAATTCAGCTTCTGCATTATGAAGTGCTTTGGAAATAGGCAACTGTACCTATTCTTTGGGGAGAGAAATTGTGGCTGTTCACGTTGCAATCAGCAGTCAGAACTGCTTTTAATTCTTTGGTGTGGAAGTTCATACTGTGCATGTGCAGAAGCCATGGGAGAAGATTGCTTGCCAAGACTTTGCAGGAGAGTTGTGTTTCACTCTCTGTGGTGAATATAACTGAGCAATTTTTGTATCTTCTCAGTAATCACAGAATCACAGAATATTCAGA
>NW_008682253.1:14002-29767 GCF_000695815.1 Acanthisitta chloris
CACAACTTCAGGCCATTCCCTTGGGTCCTGTCACTGGTCCCAGAGAGCAGAGGTCAGTGCTGCCCCTGCACTGCCCCTCGGGAGGGAGTTGAATACAGTCATGAGGTCTCCCCTCAGTCTTCTCCAGGCTGAACAGACCAAGTGACCTCAGCTGCTCCTTGTATGGCTTCACCTCAATGCCCTTCACCATCTTTGTGTCCCTGCTTTGGACCCTTGCAAGTAGCTTTAGATATTTCTTACATTATGTTGCCCAAAACTGCACATACTCTTCAAGTTGAGGCTGCACCAGCACAGAGCAGAACAATATCCTCCCTCAACCACTGTCAATGCTGTGCCTGATGCACCCCAGGACACATATGTCCCTCCTGCTGCCAGGGCACTGCTGGCTCATATTCAACTTGCCATTGACCAGGACCCCCAGGATCCTTCCCGCAGCACTACTTTCAGCATCTCATTCTCCAGTCTGTAGGTACAGACAGGGTTGCCCCAGGGGCACAATCCAGCACCAAATTACTGGAGAGGGACTCTTTGTTAGGAACTGCAGTGACAGAACAAGGAGCAGTGGGAACAAACTGAAAGTAATGTGTTGGTAGTAAGTTGCATAATTACATCCTAATGATGGACAATCTTAATGCTGGACTAAAATGATTACATTGTGTTCAAGTAGATGTCAATACATAGAGGCTGGAGTAGCAGTAAGAGCTCTCTGTAGCACATCAACATGGCTCTTGTAATGCTGGGTCTGAAAAGTGGCACTTAATTGGGTGGTGCTTCTCCTTGTTAAGACTGGAACAAAATGTCAAAAAATAGTCCTTTTTTTACCAGAAAGCTTTCATTTTCTCACACTGTGAAATTTTACACACTGTGTAAATAGTGATGAGTAATGCCAAAATGATTACTGCTTATTGCGTAAGTAATAATTTGCTGTATTGCAGCAGACTAGGTGAAGGACTACGCTACGCCTTCTTTCCATGCTTTTGCAGAGTTTTTTTTGTATTGCAACTGTATGCAAAGGTTAAACCCTAAAATTAGATGCTGATCCTAGCAGCTTTTACATGAGTGGGGTAATGGCAGTGCAATTGCAGTGAAATTATCATGACTGCATTCAAGTCTGTAAGACTGGATAATTATGTTTCCAGATTTATCAGGGCAATTCTGACTTCTGCAAGGTATAAATTCTTCAGGTCCATCTAATGCCTGCTGCTCTGTTCCTCTGGATCAGAGCTTCCTCTTCCTCTGACCATTTCTTGTGTGAAGCTGTACCTACTTTGTGGAAGTACTGCTTCTCTTTCTCTTCACCTGCATTTGAGTAGGGCTTATAGGATCAGTCCATGTGCCCTGTTATATGAGGTATGATGGAAGTGAGAGGTTGATCTTTGAGAATGCTTAACTAAATAGGTGAGACAAACTCCCTAGACACTTTTTAGTCTTGAATGACACAATACAGAGGGTGAAAATGCTAGGCTTGGGCAACATCCATGTAGCTTGGTTAGATGACTCATTGGTGTGGAAGGCATTGTGCACATCCCAGGTGATACCCAGATAGCAGTGTTGTAGTTTTAGGTTCAGGCACAACTTCTGCTGTCTGGATTATCTGCAATGACTTTGTTGAAACTAAAATAGAAACTTAATCTGAGCTAAATGTGATCATGAATTATTCAGTCAGCATGAGAGCCTGGGAGCTGTTTATTTTGATGAGAATTTGGCTTTGATTTCCATTGTCTGCACAATTTTTAGGTGTGAGACATGGCACAGACTTTCATGTTGATGATTTGTAGTTGCACAGTCACAATGTAGAGCTGGAGGCTTTGTTACAGGAGACAGCATCACTTGTGATACTTGAGGTGCTAAGGTCTGCTCTGGGGATCATTCTTCTATTTGTGAGTTTCTAGTAAAAGGATCAACAGCAAAATAGTTCATTTTGGCATATATTTAAATTCTATTTTTTGATTTTGAAGCCAATGTTAGGTAGTAATGGGAAAAGTGCTCATATGTATCTTTTATCCTGAAAACTTGGGAAGATTTAATTTCTGTTTTGTTGGTGGTCGTATTGTGTATTTGCAATTTGTAGGTGTTGCTGGGGTTTGTATTTCGTGATTGTTTGATTTTTTTGAATGGAGCTCCTAGGTATAATTCTAAGATGTATCTTGTGGGTGCTAAAATTTTAATTAAAAGGCCAAACTTACTGTTTTCAGCTGCCTGTCCCCAGACTCAGTCAAGAAGAGTAGAGCTGCAAAACAGACACTGCCTGACAGCATGAGGGAGCAGGGAAGAGAGAGCATAGTTTCTTCAAAGGATATATAGTTCTTCTTTAGGTACAATACCCTCTTCTTTACTGGAGCTTATTTTGCTGTTTTTGTAAAATGTAGATCAAAGTTCAATGCTGAGTTTTTTCTAAGTGAAATACAATTCAGAAAACTTCAATAAATGAGTCATTCCCATCAGAACATGTTTGTTCTGGGTTTTTTGTCAGTTTTTTTTTTCTCCTTTGCTCCAGCCAGATGAATATAGTGTTTTATAGAAGTTTTAGTCTGAGATAGTACATTGGTGCCTTGCAGTAGCTGGCAAAAGGTAGAAACAGACCTCTTTGAGCCAGGAAGAAACTCCTTCCAGCTCTGACCATCCAAGATAAGAAATAAGAAGAGGTGATACTAAGCCAAAGCTCTGATGGTGACATCCATCATGCATCTCTGAGGAAGCAGCCTGCTAACCACTCCAGCCTAAGGTTGATGTTGATACCTAGTGGTATCTGCAGTGAATGGTGTTGGAGAAATGGTAGATTAAAAACATAGCACACACCTTGGGTCAAAAAGGTTTTTCCTTTTCACCTTCGGGGCAGAGTCCAAAATACCTATGTGTGCACTTACACATGAGTATTTCACGTGCTGCTTCTGACTCCTCTCAGTCTATTGAGAGCATAATCTGAGTGGCTCTGTTCACTTTCATTAAAATGCTGTGTAGTTTATTCTGAACAGTGGAAGCCAAGACAACTGCATCTTCCTCCTTCAGTAAGAAACCAGGTGGGTTATCTGCTGCTGTAACAGTAGTGTTAAATTAACTGGGAACCATTACTTTAACCGTTTCTTGTCAAAATCTCCCTGAACTAAAATAATTCTTCAACAAGGAGCAACCAAAGCCAGCAAAAAGCTGATGAAGAGAAAGGAAACAGATTGCCCTTTCCTTGCAGAAGTAGACTTGTGGAAAACTCCTGAATATTCATATATTAAAATATTTAACTTGTTGCTTTGCTGATTTCCAAGAGGAGTTTCAAATGTGCTCACTGTCTTCCAAAAAGCTCTTAGTGACATCACAGAGCCCAGCAATGCCTCCCACAACCCAGCACAGAAGTAGAACTTGCGATTTGTTTTGGCAAAGTCAAGGGAAATGAACAGTCTCTAGAGCAAATCCTGAGCTGGCAGCCCCTCAGGTGCATGCAGACAGCATCCAGATGCTTTTTCTTAGTCAGTCTTTGGAAAGCAAAGTTAATTTTGCATCTTAAAAGTGATTGATGGATTGCAGACTAACAGTTTGCTTCATGAGTATTTACCTAGACCAAGAGGTAGAGAAAGAAAGCCATGATTTCTAATACCTTGCTGCAGAGTTATGTTCTATCTGGTTCCATTCATGCTTCTATGATCATATGACCTGAAATTTCCAGTATTGAGACTCACTTCATAATTCTTTGTATCAGTTGTAATAGCCATGCCCAAGAATTGATCTCCTGTATTGGCCGTAGGTCTGTCAGCCCATTATCTTGTCTTGGGCAAGAGCAAGAAGCCCTACACAACAGACTGAAAAGAGGGCAGATGGAGAGCGATCATTCCCTGGGCCTCTTTTAACAAAGGGCTTCTGAGTTGAGGTTATGTTCCTACTGATGTGTTCTACAGCAGCACAGGGACCTGCCTACCTTTGGTAAATTTCAACAGCTTTTGGAACAGCACCCCCTCCAGTGGCCTGCTTTAAGTGAAAACATGTTCCTTATGTTGTGAATACTATTGGTGAGTCATTCTTCATTCTGCTCAACACCATCCATCATTTCATAGATGCCTGTTCTGTTCCTTAGCTATCAGAGAACCACAGAATCATTCAGGTTGGAAAAGACCTCTGAGGTCATCAAGTCCAACCTATAACCTAACACCACCATGTCATCTAGACCATGGCGCTGAGTGCTATGTCCAGTCTGTCCTTAAACATGGAAGAGAAAATAGCTTTCTTCCAGGCAGAAGCACCCTAGTCTTTTTAGTTATCCAAAGATGCCTTGGAATATCATAGAGTCACAGAATAGTTTAAGTTGGAAAGGTCTTTTATGATCCTAAGTCCAATCGTTAACCCAGCATTGCTAAGTCCACCACTGAACCATGTCCCCAGGTGTCACATTTATTTTTCCTAGTATCCAATCTACACCTCCCCCGCCACAACTTGAATCATAGAATCATAGAATTTAAGGGTTTGAATGGACCTTAGATCATCCAGTCCCAACCCCCTGCCCTGAGCGGGGACACCTCCTCACTAGATCAGGTTGCTCAAGGCTTCATCCAGCCTGGCCTTGAACACTGCCAGGGTTGGGGCAGTCACCGCATCCCTGGGCAACCTGTGCCAGTGTCTCACCACCCTCACAGGAAAAAACTTATTATAATATCTAACCTAGACTTCCCCTGCTTCAGTTTGAATCCATTACTCCTTGTCCTATCACTGCAGTTCCTAACACAGAGTCCCTCTCCAGCTCCCCTGTAGGCCCTTCAGATGCTGAAACATTGCTCTGAGGTCTCCACACAGTCTTCTCCAGGCTGAACAGCCTCAACTCCATCAGTCTATCTTCATAGGGGAGATGCTCCAGTCCTCTTAGCAACTTCGTGGCCTCCTCTGGCCTTGCTCCAACAGTTCCATTCCATGTCCTTGTTGAGGACATCATAACTGCATGCAGTGTTCCAGGTGGAGTCTCATGAGAGCAGAGTAGAGGAGGCCATTTCCTCTATGCTGCAGACCTCCAAATTTGGACAAAATTAATCTCGTTGCTTTAACTTAAATTTTTTCTAAGTTTGTTTCATTTATCTCAAGGTAAATAAAAGAAACATGTCAAGTGTGGGTTCACCATAAATTTACAGGATAGCTAACTGCATGCAGTGTTCCAGGTGGAGTCTCATGAGAGCAGAGTAGAGGAGGCCATTTCCTCTATGCTGCAGACCTCCAAATTTGGACAAAATTAATCTCGTTGCTTTAACTTAAATTTTTTCTAAGTTTGTTTCATTTATCTCAAGGTAAATAAAAGAAACATGTCAAGTGTGGGTTCACCATAAATTTACAGGATAGCATGAAGTTGGTTGTTTGAATCTTTGTTCCTATTCTCACTTTGGTTGATTTTTTGACTAGCTCAACATCCAAAGATGAAAATAAGATTATTATTTTAATCTTTCTGTATCTGTAGTTTTGGATTTTGCTCTCTCCTGAACACCAGTGCATGTATTTCTGAAACAGTTCAGGCTTAGCTGCTGTGTTTTTCCCCAGGGCTGATGTAAGGAGATTTGATTGGATTCCCCAGTAATGTGTGTGACTCATGCTCCTGCAGAGTTGAGAATGGACAGTAATGACAAATGGATTTACAGAAAGAGGTCTCACTATGAGATCCACAGGTCTTGGACAGATTCTGTTCACTTTGACAGATGTTTAGAAATGTTTGTTTTCCCCTTGTCTTTTCACACTGCAAGGACGTGAACATAGCTTACCTGTCATGCATATTTAGTGAAGTGAAATGTGTGTGCTGACCAAATAAATACCCTTTCAGAGAAACTTCCGTTGACAAAGTCAATATTCAAAACAAACCTGATGTCACTGGCAACTGCATTCTGTAGTTGGTTTTCTTTCCACAAGTCTAAGGACACAGGAGATTGGAAGTTAAAGCACTTGACCAGTCAATGGATTTTATTTCTTTTCGTTACAGGGTGGGATGTGATTCTCTGAGGAGCAGCCATACTGAACAGGGATAGGCAAAGCCATGGTTGACCTGATCAGGCATGGTCATAGCACCACTTGGAGGGACTAGATGACCTTCTGGGAATCCCTTCAAGCCAACAGTTTTGTCTTTCTTGATTCATTGGTGTTTCATCTCAAGCCAGTAGTCAGGTCCTTTCTCTTACTCAGGTTCTGAATACCTGAGGAAAGGGGAGGAAGTTTCCTACTGATGTGGGTTTTGAGACACTAAGTGATCAGTGGAGAAAGGTATGATCTTAATTTATAGTGTCTGCTGCTTTGTGAGCAGGAGAGCATCAGTGTTAGGTGGTGTAAGGAGCAGTGTCACTCTGTGCTTGGTTTTGCATTTTTCAGTTTGCCATCTGCTTTTGGGTGCTTCTGAAGACATGGTATTGCGCCAAGATTGGTTGGTCTGTCTGATACTTGGTTGTTCCTCACAGAATTTCTAAAAAGAACTTGGGAATGTGTTTAGAAATCTCCCCAGAGCTTTGTAGGGTTTTATTAAGAAGTGTCCTAATCAAATGTGTTCAGCGAGTCTACTTTGTTCTGACATCACGAACCAGAGTTGTGGTAGTAGTCTTAGTAGCATCAATGTGCAGATCATGAGCCTTGAATCCATGTGAGAAACATCTGTGTGCTGAGAAAATGTGTTGTACAAACCTGCAGGATTGCTTCTAGATTCTGTTGAAAACCTTAACCTGCAAGTTACAGGAATAAAAAGGATGTGTACTACCTTCTGTGAATTGAGGGGTTTTGTAGCCTATCTTCCCTTGACAGGTCTCAAAGTAGCTACTGCTGTGAGCAGAATTGAGGACTGCTGAACAGTGGTAGTTTGTATGCCAAATTTAGCACCATAGTGGCCAAACTAGTGTCCTTTCTACTTGTTTGTTCTAGTGTCCTGCTATGATAATGTATTCACAAGGGAGCTGCTGCCAAAGTGTGGACAGAATGCAAAAAGTCCTAAAATAATATTCTTTCTTAGTTTATGATTTTCTCTCAGACATGCATTTATTACATTAGGGTTCATAAAATGATTTCGCAAGTGTCAGCTTGATTGTTTAAGAGGTCATCTAAAATCACTAGCAACTTGACACAGGTAGATTTTCCTTTCTCAATTTGTGTTCTTAGGCTGATCCATTAATTGTGACCTGTTTGTGCTAGTTGCCCTTTGTTCCCCTCTCTCTTCCCCATGTCTTCCAGAGGTTTACCTGCATCCCACTGGTTTGCTTTTCTTCCCTTACCACTGAATTTAAATTGCAACAGCAATATTGTACTGTCACTATTGCCTGTAATTGCTTCAAAATTGGTGAATTATGTTGCAGGGGGAAAAAATGAGTGAGAAGCAGAAAAGAAACAGATCTGTGATTTTGAATACTTACTTTTCTAATTTATTATTTGAAACATAAGCCAGGAAACCATATAGAGAGGAATGAGGATGAAGGAAGAAAGATAGGAATCTTAACATCTGTTCCTGGAGTTGAGTCTGGTCTGACAGATCTTTTCAGCTTTGCCCAGAAGCAGTTGTAGGAGCAGAGTTGGAGAACCAAACACACACACAAAAAAAACCCAACTTAGACATCCAATATGTTATCAACTGTGCAATTCACAGAAATTCAACTTTAGGCATTTGATCCTTACTTTGAAGTTTTTATGAGGACTTTTGCTTATCTCCAGAACTGCTGTCAATCTCAGCTCTGCTAAGATACGTCTTAGCAAAGCTAAGTCTTGGCACATGCCTTATACTGAAGAATATGTGGAGTTCACAGCCAGGCACACTTCTGTGGCTGGCTCCCTGAAGAACCCAGTTAGGCTGATGTTCTCAGAACACAGGGGAGTGCAGGGACACAGTGGGCTGGTGCATCTGGTATGTGGCAGCCTACGCCTAGCCATGCTTGGTTTCAAAAGCTTCTCTCCCAGTTGAGCGCTGCCCCCCAGGTGAAATCAAGGTTGGCAGGGAATATGTGGGACAGAAAATTAGGGTTTAAGGCTCCTTTTCAGACACAAGTCACTTCAGAGAGGAGTTCAAGGGTCAGGGATGAGGATGAGAGTATGCAACAGGACCCTGATTTCATCACCGAGAAGTGAAAGTAGTCATGGACAGGAAGGCTCTTCACGGAATCACAGAATCAATGAGATTGGAAAAGACCCCTGAGATCATCAAGTCCAACCTATAACCTCACACATCAACTAGACCATGGCACTAAGTGCCATGTCCAGTCTCTCCCTAAACACCTCTAGAGATAATGACTCCACCATCTCCCTGGGCAGCACATTCCAGTGTCTCATCATCCTTTCTGGGAAGAAATTCTTCCTAATGTCTGACCTAAACCTCCACTGGTACAGTTTGAGACTATGTTCTCTCATCCTGTCACTAGTTGCCTGGGAGAAGAGACTTCTTCCCCTTGATTTTGTCCCTCTCCTTCACAAATATTCAATTCTCTTGTGTGCAGTGACATAAGTGGAGGCATTGAGTGGCCTCATCCCAATTGTGCTTGCTTTTGAGACGCAGAAGGACCAGTTGCAAATGTAGGAAGTCTATCCTTGAGCTAGGTGAGTGTACAAGGTACAGCACAGCCTGCCAGACCTACATATCTTTGTGGATTTAGGGTCCAGTTTATAGCCTGTGTATGCAGGGTTTTTATGCTGCATGCCTCAGTGTGTGTCGCCACATGACTTGTGAGCAGGCCACCTCTGCAAAATGCTTATGCTTATTTTTTAACCAGTTCCTATGTATCTTGGTGGGTCAGGCTTCTGTTACAGATGCGTGAAGAGATTGCAATGGCTAAGTCAACAATGATGAAACCTTATTTTACCTAACTGGTATGTGAGTTTGGCCATTATTTTCACATAATAAAATAGCATGACCTTGCATTAACCTCAGAGTTGAGCTATCCAGCAATTCAATGTTCCTCTGGACTCCTTGGAAAGGTAGTATCTGGCTGGCATGAGCTTGTGGAGCAGAGTGAGTTGTCAGCCCTCTAGTGAGAGCCAGGAAAGTGAAGGGCATGAGCAAGTGGAGAAGCAGAAGCAAAAGTCAACTGGAAACCACAGCAAGGAGAATTTGACAGAAAGGAACACAACAAAACAAACAGTACAAAAAACCCCAAACACAACAGAACTAGACAATAGAGGTGACAGAAAGCAGTGAAAGAGAGATGGGACAGGCACTGGATCTCTTCTCTCTGGAAACCAGTGACAGGACTCAAAGGAATTACCTGAAGTTGTGTCAGGGAAGGTTTAGGTTGAATATTAGAAAAAGGTTCTTCCCCCAGAGGGTGTTTGGGCACTGGAACAGCTCCCCAGGGCAGTGTTCACAGCCCCAAGGCTAACAGAGTTCAAGGAGTGTTTGGACAATACTCTCAGGCACAGGGTGGAACTGTTGAGATGTCCTGTGCAGGGCCAGGAGTTGGACTAGATGATCCTCAAGGGTCCCTTCCAACTCCAAAGAGTCTGTGATGCAATGGTTCTGTGACAGTAGCTGTAGTGGTGTGTGGTGAGGATAAACAGAGGCAGCTGGTTAAATGAATGAGGCAGGGAAGAATGGTGTCTGAAGAAGCTGCAGAGGACAGGCCAAAAGCCACCTAGGTCAGAACCAAGTATCCACCAGGACCAGTACATAATGATTCATCCTACTTATTCTCCCAGCCTTTGCCAGCTTAGCACTTAGGGACTTTTTGACTCAGAGGTGAAAAGAGCTTTTCAGTTTTTTCCTGTAAATCTGTCCCTTTAATACATACAAATTGCTAAACAGGTCAAGTGATATTCCCTGTAATAGCTGAAGGTGGCAAAGAAACACGGGGAGACTCCAAACAGAGGAAGAGTGGCCAAATGTTAGAACTATAGAAAAATGCCAGTGGATGCGAATTGAATGGACCAGAAGTGACAAAAAAGTAGAAGAGGAGAAAGAGTGGGATACAGTTCTGCCAAGGAAGACAAGCAAAGAAAAGAAGGGGATGAAGAGAGGAATATAACTCTGCTGAACAGTGAAAGAGGAGCTGAGCACCTTGATCAGGCAGAGAGGCAGGACAGGAGCTCCAGGCCAGGAATATTGGAGAATAGCTCTGGATCCTGTGTCTCACAAGGGAATTCAAGGAAGGCTAAGGCCAGTGTTGAGGTCACACATGGTCATAATTCTTTTCAGGACTGCAGTTTGTTCAGGAAAAAAAAAATGAGAAGGGATTTGAGATTGAAAATAGTGGTTCAGTGGAATAGGGAAATGGTAATAGCCAAAGAACAGGCTGAGGTGTCAATCGTCACCAGTGGGTAGGGGAAACTAAGCTGGAGAGAGGTGCAAATGAGCCCTAGCAAAGATGGGGAGATGTAGCCAGGGGAACACAGTAGTGCGATGAAAGCTGGGTGGAAAAGAGAGTCCTGTTACCCACTTACAAAACCAAAGGGACACAGGTCTGAATTCTATAAAGGTGAAGGAAGAGATGTACCAGTGTCAGAGTGACTAAAGGGAAAAAAGATACAGAGGGTAGGGTGAAGGAGCTTTCAGGATAAAAGGGTATCCTAAGGGACCTTGGCATCTCTGTGATGCTTCTCAACTGGCACATCTATCCTGATCCTTTTCAGCTGAACTCTCCAACACCTTTGCTTCATTGCTTGGTTTGCTCTAGCTGCTGTTGTTGCTCTGGAGCAGCACAGAATTATGCAAGAGGATTTTGCTGTACAAATTAGTCAACACTAATTGCAGTGGTGTGTTGGTAATTATTGATGATTCATAAACTGCAGGGGCTGTAAGTCTGCAGGCATAACAGGGTGAAGATTTTTGTACTAGCAGTTTAGAAAAGTGAAGATTTAATGAAGTAGTAAGAGCATTTTGCTTGATGGCACTGCTGTGGTAGTAAGGTAATGGATGATCACTGATTTACACAAAAGCGTAAGAGTCAAGAAAGTGCCATTGACTTTGTCTAATTATTTGATTAATGGCTGATTCCTTAGGAGATTGTAATGATACTGGAAATAATAGTGGACAGTTTAAAATGTTAAAGCAATATTTTTTCACTGTTGTTAAGCTTTTATTATTTACAGGTGGTTAGTTTATTTTTGTTTTCTTTGGTTCCAGCACTGTGTCTGTTCTGCTCACTGAAACTGGGGATTTTCTCACTGGCCTCTCTGGAATCAGGGGGGTTCTCTGCATGTTTTACCAGAAAAGTCTGTTATGAGCTACTACACTAATTGATTTAGGTTTGCAGATCTATTAGCAGTCCTTCCTGGCAGTCAATCAAATAATGAGAGCTTTATTTAAATTGGAAATCATCAGCAATGTGATATTCACTTAAGTGAGGAAATGAACAGAGGTACAGTTGTGGTATCACTAATGTGCAATGTCCACATGATCAGATCCTTCTGGGAGTTGGGAAGATGTGGAATTAATTCCTTCAGGCCATCTTTAGGACCTTTGTGAAGGCCAGGCACACGTCACTGTTCTTGCTGCCTCCTGTAGCTGAGTTTTGCAAGAGAAAAGCGAGTCAATCACTTGTACCCACAGCAATTTGGGCATATAAATCCAAGGGTCTGATTCAGCTTATATAAACAAGACTCAGAACTTCAAGACAAGGAAGGAGGATTTCAGACATACATTTTGCTGTATCTGATGAGAAGGTTAATTAATCCTTCCCATGCTCAGGTTCATTACCAGTCTTAATTTGACAGTCCCATTGGTTTCCATGCATGCTATAAGTAATGAAGTTGAGATTTTAGGGACTTAAATCTATGAGATATAACAGCATCTATTCTGCATCCCTGTATGGTTCTGACTCTATCATGTCCACACAGAGAAGGACAGGGACAAGTTCACCTACATCAGGGGTCTCAGATTTTCTGATTCCCATCAAGTTTTCCTTGTTAGCAAAGTCAGGAACACCCTGAATCTGGGAGGAAGAGAGAGGGAAACCCTGATATTTGTACCTTCTCTTGAACCATTTTCTATTCATGGGACTGACACAGAAGCAGCAGGGAGAAAAGCTCTGAGTCAGAGTCTGAGTGAGTGCATTATTGTTGTTGTTTTAAAACAAACAGGATAAGAAAAGTGGCTAATCTATAAAGTAATCTCTGTAAAGGGTTTGATAGACTTACCTGCATCGATCTGTGTCTTAGGACACAGTTACTCCATCTTTGACAATACAGAGTGACTAAAGCTGGATGTCCTTTGAAGTGATAGAAAGTGGAAAGAATTAATGTACATTAATAAGTGGATAATAAAGTAAACACCAGTGTTCTAACAGACATGAATGTGTCTGTGTCCATCTTTCGCTGAAGAGTCCCAGGATCTTGATCCACACATTCTGGGACAGTTGGAGTTGTGCATTGTCAAAAAAGAAGCTTTTTTACTGACACTGGCCCAGGTCTGTTGTGCGTCTTACAGATTTGTCTACTGAGGATACTTCAAAATGGGTTGGGGGTTCTTTGTTTTATTTTTAAATCAAAGCAAGTAATGAAAAAAAATGTATTTAAGAGTTTCCTATATAGCACCATTGGAGCGTGAGTTTGCTGGTTTTCTTTGGGTTGAGGGGGAAGAGGGATTGGGATCTATCAGAGAACTGTTTCTCTGACCTTCCCTTTAATTCATGGTTGATGATGGGTGCTAACTTTCATTTCTGTTCTGCTAGGCTCACAGGCACTAAGCTCCATTCTGCTACAGCAGGAGCTCAGGTGGAAGTGAAGCTTCTCTGTGAGAAAAGGAGAGGTTAACTACACTTATATTGGGGGCAGTTTTTGCTTTGGAAAACAGTGGCAGGCTTTGTAGTTTAATCTGTTGGAGTACTGCCCATTACCACCTTCTGACGTACATGGCTGGCCTGAGAAGAATCGATGCGCAGTGGTGCATGAAAGCCCAACGTGTCACTTGTAGCTATACATAATACCACTGTCTCACATGCAGACAAGGCTGTTAATGCTTAACACAGCATTGTCTTCTCTGAAGGAAGAATGTTTAATACAGGTAACTTCATCCATTTTGAATGTTTATACACATTCCTTTGAAAAGTGTATTTTTTAAAGTGTGAAGTAATGCCCATATAAAAGGCTCAAACTAACAAGCATCACGGAGCAAAATGACATAGAAAATAAAGCTCCAGGATTCCTGTGTGTCAGGGAATGGTCCTGGGAATCTGCCTGCCTTTAGGGTTTTGTTCAGATTATATGTCTTGCAGGGTGATTGGTTAACTCGCCTACACCAGGCACCTGGGGTAACTGGTAACCAGGACCGCAAAGAATTTGCCCTTTTGAAGACTGGCAACTTGCAACTAATCCTCCATATGTGTGAGGGGAACAATATTTTAAGGGTTCAAAGACTTTTCCTTACATCTATGCATCTATGGGAGGACTTATGTATTGTTCTGTTGCTTGACAACCTTCTGTAGCTAATGGTCTGAAGTGAAACAAATCAGTAGTGTACAGAAGTGTATTGAAATGTACCAAGACACAAAAAGTATTAAGGTAGTCCAGCTCCTAGGAAGTACAACAAACAAAGCAGCCACAGCCCCCATCCACTGGCATTCTTGAAGTAGGTTTAAAGCATGGTGTGATCTCATGTCTTCTGAAAATGTCAAGGCTCACATGGTAGTGATGTTTACACCTGAAAACTAAAGGCTGTGGTTCTGGAAAACAACTTTAAATCTGCAACTCAAACAAGTTCCCTTTTCTGAAAAGTCACTTTTTTCCCCCCAATCAAATCCATTAAAACATTATTATTTAGTGTAGGTCACAAGACCTTTAATACAAGTTCTATATTACATTCAAATGAATAAGGCAATTTTTGACCAGAAATAAATAGCTTTCTGTAGTCTTCAGCAAAATACAAGTCCTTCTATGTAGCCAAGGTACTCTGTTGGGGAAAGAGGGGAAAGGATGTGGTGTTTCTTGTTCCCTTATTTACAACCCTACAATTTTTAACTTACAGGCAAGTAAAACAAAATTAGAAGCTTGGTAAATATGATCAAGATACACTTCAAAGCAACTAAATTAAGGCTGCTAGTCATATGCCAGCCTGCCTTGGAGCATCTTTCGTGGTTCTGTTTGATCTTTCATTCTTGCATGTGAAATGCTATCTTGTAAAGAACCAGACTGAAAAAAGATATCTGTGTTACTCTTCTTTACCAGGCTACAACTACAGAAGTACAAATTGGGCCCATGAGACTGACACAATACCCAATTCAGGTAAGATGGTCTTTCAGTTTCTTGGTAACAGTCAATTCAGTGTTAATAGGTGAAGAAGTTAAGGTTCAATTCCTATATTTAAGTATAATATTTTCATTTCAGTGGTACAAGGACTGTGAGATGGGTAATTGGTGTTTTGGTGTATCTGATTGCTTCAGAAGAGATCTACAAGTAAATTAAGTTGGTAAACAAGGTGGTTAGGTTTCCATTAACATCACATCATTCCTTTTATGTGTCCTGTCAGTAAGAGTGTGTTTGTACATGCATTAGCAGGGGAAAGAGCTGCCTCTCTGGGTGTTAAAAGCTGTGCAGCTCTGATGATAGAGTCATAGAATTTTAGGGGTTAGAATGGACATTACAGATCATCTAGCCCCAACCTCCTTCCCTGGGCAGGGACACCTCCTCACTAGATCACGTTGCTCAAGGCTTTATCCAACCTGGCTTTGAGCACTGCCAGGGCTGGGGCATCCACAGCTTCCCTGGGCAACCTTTGCTGTTGTCTCGCCACCCTTACAGGAAAAAACTTTTTCCTGATATCTAATCTTAATTTCTCCTCCTTCAGTTTGAATCCATTACCCCTTGTCCAGCCACTCCTGTTCCTGATCAAGAGTCCCTCTCTAGCTTCCATGTAGGCCCCCTTTGATATACCAAAGCAGAGAGCTTCATGATGATGTTTAGGTGCCCATCTTGGCTGGGTTTTGCACAACAGGACGGAGAGCTGTGCTTTTACAGGTCTCCAATCTAACAAGGTAGGTTGAACTTCAGCTTAACAGCTGTCACCCACACTTGCTGCTATTTCTGTACGTTTTGTTCCTGTGACAGTAAACAGATGCCAAGTGTTATTTTTGTATAGTTTACAGTGGGTGTTGGAACTTTCAGATTATAGGAAATTAAATGAGTTTAGTCTTTAACATTGTTCCAGTGATGCATAATTCATTTGAATTTACTTTGGGGTCACTTAGCTGTGTGAAATACAGAGACATTTAGTCACCAGTCACCTATTCTGTGAAAAAGCTCTATGTGGAAGAAATACTGTTCTCAGGGAAAATAGATCATGTGTTCATGCATCATAAAGCTTTACATTTTGATGTCTGTATTAAGCATTCTATTTTAATGATTACTTGATCTGAGGAAACTGTTTATGTTGTGATAAGGCTGTGGAACTGTGGCTTCAACAGCAGAACAGTCTCTGAGTTCGCATGGAGTTTCAACATACAGGTGTGAAACTCTTCACAGAAGAATGTTCTTTAAATCACGATTGTCCTCAGAAAGATGGTCAAGCAGATCTTTAACAACTACAAATACGCTCAGTGCTTAAGTCAGGATATTGCTTTGCAGAAATTGCGTTTGCCAAAGTATCATCACACCAGTGTTAGCTGTTGTAAGTGAAGGTTGTTCATATAAGGAGGGAAAGTGGTATTTTTGTTATGCTTAAGGCTGATACTCTTCTTAGTGTCCTGTCAGATCAGGATGTTTTGTCTCTAAATTGGAGTGACATGGATTTGATGGGTGGAGCATTTGGCGGATAAAGAACTGGCTGGATGGTCACACGCAGAGAGTTGTGGTCAGCGGCTCAGTGTCCAAATGGAGGGCAGTGAGAAGAGGTGTCCCTCAGGGCTCAGTGGTGTCCCTCAG
>NW_008682253.1:29882-30107 GCF_000695815.1 Acanthisitta chloris
CATCAAGCTCAGTGACCACACTAAGTGTGTGGGGCAGTCCCAGCTGGAGGAAAGGGATAGGACATCCAGAGGGGCCTTGACAGGCTGGTGAGATGGGTCAATGGAAGCCTCGTGGAGTTTAACAAAATGAAGTGCAAGGTCCTACATCTGAGCTGTGGCAATCCCAGGCACACCTACAGGTTGGGTGGGGAAGAATTAGAAACCAACAGTGAGGAGAGAGACTTG
>NW_008682254.1:0-12535 GCF_000695815.1 Acanthisitta chloris
GGTGACGAGGAGGAGCGAGCCCGTAATCACGGTGCGGAGGTTGTTCTCAGTGAGCGCCGTCAGATCGTCTCCCCCGTGAATCGCATGCACCACACGCGCTGGGACACTGAGGAACCATCTTAGCATGTTTGCTAGAGTTAGTATCTCACCCTGAATTTGTGTTGAACCTGACAGCCGTAAAGCTGCATGGCTTAGTTGTGCTCATATGCCGCTTGGGATTTAGAGTTCACACGGTCTGGCATTAACAGCATAATTAACAGCATTTTTTTGCTGAAGAATATTGTCATTTCAATGGATCACGTCTTCAGAATCTAGCCAGAAGTGCAACCCTTAATTCAAAAGATTAAAGACTTCTTTGTAATAAATTACATTTCCCATCTCTACAGGGTTGCAAGATAACACATCGGAAGCGTGATACTGTTAGAACTACAGAAGATAATCTTAGTTCAAGATCAAACCATATTGGTTATGGGGCTTTGTAGTGTCTTTTTTGAGAGACAAGGGAAGTATTTGTCACATCAGTAGATGCTGTGAAGGAAAAGCATCTGCTGAAATGGATCTATGAAAATAAACAATGCTACTGAAGAATGAGAAATTAATGCAATATGACTATATAATTTAATTATGACAGTTTATTGCCTGAATGTTGTCCCTGTGTCTGTTGTTACAGTACTGTTAACACTATGTCTTTGCAAGACCATCCATGAGAAGACAGTAGAAGAGGATATATAATGAGTACTGCTTGTGTCCTGTGTTAAAGCCACTATATAATAATGCTCATATAGAAGTTCTAACAAAGGTATGCTACATATCTCCATGTATCTACATATCTCCAGTGAATAAAAGCACATCACCACTTAGAGTATGGTATGGTACTAATGTATTATATTAAGGTCCTGTTTTTACAAGTGGCTTCAAGTATTTGTGACAACTTGTACAAACATGTATAATATTATTGTTATAATACACTGCTAACATCACATGCGGACAACCTTTAGCATTTTAATGCTCCATGGGCAAGAGGGAAATACTGCAGAGTAATATCTATTACAGTAAATTCAGTAACAATCTCAGATGGTTTACCTATTAATCCATTCATTCCCAATCAACAACTCATAAAGAAATGCAACCTACATCATTTATAGCATCATATTACATGACTTCACTTGCTTTCTCAATCGAGAGAGTTGTATCATTGCCAAGTGTCTTTTTAAAGCCAAAAGCATTCCACATTGTCCCATCATCTGATCAGCTTAAGGAGAACTGAGGATGTCTGGTGTTAACGGTTAGACTGCTCACTGGAAGAGGCTATGGAACACAGAACTCTGCTCTTTTTAATTCACTTTGTGTGTGTGGTTCCTGGGCAGCCTCAGGAATAAGCAACCAGACAGCAAAGGCAGCAGAACAGCTTTGATGTAGGTAATTGATCTTTCAGAATGTCAGCTATAACAGAGTTCTCTGCATCTGCAGTAGCCTCCCTGGTTTGCAAACACATTTTGTGTCCTGTCCTAAACAAACTGTAAAAACCTCATCCTTTGTCTTCGTGCCATCTGCTGTGGATCTCTTCTTATATGCTTTGGCCACTTAGGTCTGGAAGCTGAGCAAGATGACTGTGGCAACACTTTAAATTCAGTTAGATACTAGTCAACACAGAATTTTAGCGTGATGTTTTGGCACACAGGCCTGAAACAATCCTAAGCAGGACTGATAGTACATTTCCTCGCAGTAGGGCAAGACAGTTATTCAAATTCCATTAGTTCATAACTCATCTGACGAGTCACAGAAGTACTAACAGACAGCATTTCAATGACAAAATAATATTTCTAGGAGCACAGGGCTTCATAACACCAGGCAATGCTTTGATTTACTACTGACATTGGAGGAAAAGTCCATCCAAATGACTCAATCTACTTCCCATCTCTCAGATGTAGGTATCAATGGACTTCTGAGTAAAGACTGGCCAACTCTTATGCTAGTAAGTGCAGCAATTTTGAGAAGTTCATATCTTAAAAGAGGTCTGCTTGCAGACTCTGAAATTCTTACTTGCCACCAAATAAAGAGCTCTCACCCCCATTCCTCAAATCAAGCATTTCTTAGATCCAGCACCTCTGTCTTTGTGTCGGCTCCTGTTTTTTGATCTATGAATTCTTTGACATTTTCAGGGGAAAAGGAAATGCAAGCATGAACAACTCAAGATGAGAAATGGCAGAGCAGCACATCGAAGACTCTAGTTCCAAGTGTTATCGCATTGCCAATCTCACCAGGTGCCACAGGTAGTGAGATAAAGAGCTGTGGTCTAAGAAATGTTCAGTGTCTGTGTCCATAAGTCTAGGTGTTTCCTATACCCTTGATTTCAGTGGGAATTCATGGTATAATAATATCTTTCCGTGTGGAAAATATGCCATTTGTGTTCCTTTGATAGTTTTGTAACCATGAAAACACTTTGTTTTCTGCTTAGCAAATGAGTGACCACTGATGACTGGTCATTTTTTAGGTTTTGAAGGAATTCTGAGATAAGAATTTCATAGGACAAAACTCAAGTAGTGATACAAGTTGCATCGGCTTTGGTGGAATTACATGGCATCTCCCAAAAGTGAACATGACTTCAGCTTCCCTCAAGAATAACACAAATATTTTTCATTAATTCACAAGTACTGACTAATTACTGTTATGGGTAACACTAGTTAGTGGCTTTCTGGTGAGTATTGAGCTGCTTCTTCATACAAAACTTATCTCTCAAGACTGGATAAGTATACCCTCTTGCAACCAACCCAGTGTCATTATAACAATATAACAACCACCTTAGGATGAGTCACAAAGCATTAAGCATGTCTATACACCTACAGGGTTACAGGCCAGAATCTGAAGCTAAGTCATACCAAATAACAATCAATAATCAATTGCATTATGTCTGATTTTACTTTCTCAGGAGAATGTGGTTTTTTTCTCTATTTTCTTTCACAAAAATGCTGTACTTCTGGTGTAAGGATCTGTAATTACATGTGTTCTTACAAGTAAGAATAATTATATAAAGAAACTTCAAGTTGTATTCACTCCAGTTCCCACCAGCATTTGGCAGGATTTAGAACAAAGATGATGACAGCTACTAACTGGCATGCAAATTACTTGAAAAAAATAGCAGTAATGGTCACAAAGTCTACTCAGCCGAGCTCTACTGCTTGCAGTCTGCAAGCTGGTTTGTTCAAGATGAGCCCAGACAAGTCTTGCAGCAATCTAAGCAGATAGATATGAAGATGCAAGCTCAGAAGTCCCTTTGGAGCAAACATGAGATACACAGACCATTAGTGCCAGAAATGCTACTTTGAAACTATAGGGAAGAATAATGCATCCTACTATTTCTTTGTGGTGAGAGAGGGAAGAGGTATTTTTTTGCCAGGCACCTCAGTCCAGGAGCTGCTACCTCTGGTGCTTATGAGAGGAAGGGGTGGGAGTGGTGGCACATTTCTGCTTGGGCTGTGCCGTCGGAGGCAGAGTCATCAGGGCTGCAGCTGCACCAAGGAGCTGCTTGGGGCAAACAGACACACAGTTCTGTTTCTGTAGTGCTGTGCCTCAGCAAGCTCCTGCTCTGGAGATTTTTATGGAGCTCTTTCTTATCAGAAACATCAGGAATTATCTCCTGACAAGTCAATACAATGGTGAAGCAGGAATAGTGTGACATTCCTGTCCACAGCTCACTGTCACACAGTGACTGCAGGTGTGGTTCCAAATGCTCTTACAACCAAACGGGCTCCAAAGTACATTAGTTATAAAGTACTTCTTACAACCATTTTATGCAGAGGACAGTGATGGGCTTAATGTGCATTATTCTACAAAAGGAGAGACAGATTTGCAGTGTGACTGCAATCAGAGTGTGGGTAGTCAACTCCCCCTTTCATTATTGGTGCTACTGGACCACATTTGTTAATATGGATATAAACTTAGACTCCAGTAAGTGCCAAATTTATCCTTCCAACTTTGTATTGCTAAAACCACTGGACAAACTGCAAATTTGGAAACTCTTCACTTTCCAAACATAGACTATTATTGCTGGTCTATACCTGAAGGTTCAGTTGTAATTCTTGACAATGTTCTATCCAAAAGGGCAACAAATGTTTATCCTGTGTAAAAGTTGGTTGTATATCCTATCCAACACCGTATGATTTTCTTATGGTCCACTAGGTTTTTCAAGGCCCTCTGAGTTGCTTTCAGCCATTCTTTGTCATGTAACACAGGACACCCTCACTCAGACACCCATAGCTCAGAGGTTTAACTTCCAGAGTTTACTGTACAATACCACTCAGGAGAAAAAGTATTTCCTCTGAGTGTGTTTTTAATGGTGATAAGATTTTCTGCAAATCCACCATTTTAAGTAATCTTTGAGTATGTTTCCCTTCAATGGTTTCCTTTACTCAGGCCTAAACCACCTGAGCTTCCCCCATCCTTCCTCTTTCTGCAGATTTTTGTTTTTCCTGGAAACCTGCATCAGAGTTGTACACATGAACAATCCCTCCGGAATCATTCTGGAATCTCTTTCCAGGAAAACCTGTAAACCTGTCAAAAGGTCAGGGAACAAAAGTAGGTGGTAGGATGAGCATGCACAACTGCAAGTCTGGTTGTTGTAGGCTTTAACTCTGCAGTTGCAGCCAGAGCAGTAGGAGGAAAGGCTAGCAGACCAATTAATCTCAGAGCCCAGCTTTTAGAACAGTGTTCCACCATGATCTGGCCAACAGTTGAGCTAGAAGGCATTGGAGTACATGGGTGGCCAGCTCAATCAGGGGTTCAGCCCCAGGCCTCTGTGCAGGCAGGGCCTTAAAATCACCTTGCTGAGCACAGAGCGGGAAAAGCCAACTGTGCAACAAGCTCTCATTTTAAATCTATGCAACACTTTCCATTGCTTTTTGATTCAAATGGCTGCAGAGATGCTGTGATCTGAATGGATTCTATGTTGTTGCCTTTACAGCAGAGAGCTGATCCAAAAACCTTCTGGGGAGAGTGATGAGGTGCTCAAGGGAATCAGCACCTGCTGGAGGCCCCAGATACGCAGTGCAGCCCAGCTGCAGAGCCACCTCCTAACCTCTGTCAGCAACATGCTTGCTCATCTGAGCTGTGGTAGCAGCAGTGACAAAAGGGCTGTCATCTTTGCTGTGATATCAGTGTCTCCTGTCTGTCAGACTACACAATGGAGTGTATCCAGGGCCTCTAACAGTTTATTAGGACTGTACAAGAAACCTGCAAGTGAGCTGATAAGGTGGTTGATATGTTTAAGCTGATTTCCTCACAATTTTGTGTCTGATTCTTCATAAACACCTTCTCTATTCACATCTGATGACAGTTACCACATAGCTGGATCAAAGGTGCCAGAGTTTCCTTTACCTTTGGTATTGACACTTTTGGTTTCTTAAATGTTACGCAAAGAGAGTTGCCATAGCAAACACAGCACTTGTAATAGCACTGGTGATCAGGTATTTTACAGCAGTATTCTGTACAGTTTATATCAGTGGACCTGCTTGGGAACAGGGTAAATAAAATATGTACTTTTAAGCATTCTCAAAAGGCAGAAAATAGCAGTAGCAGAGTCATTACAAAACTGTGCTGTGTTGTCAAGGCTTTTTAGTTCCCATAGTGTCATGGGACACGTGATGCCTGTGATAATACGACATCTTTGGCATATGGTCTTCTGTGCCCAGTGATAACATGCTGTTTGTAACTGGATCAAGGACCAGAAGATAAGACTCAAGCTAACCACACCATTTCTTTACTTACTTTGGAACTCCAGTATTTGAAGAGTTCAAAGAGCAAGTAAACTGGGTCTGGACTTTGCTTCTGGACTACTTCCAAGTGCAAGGTTGCACTTCATAAATAACCTGCACATATTACCCTTCAGGCACCTTTAAAAGGGAAGTACTTCAGGAAAAATATACAATTTGCTTGTTTGCAAGTCCAGTAGGTGGAAATTTCCAAGGCTTTCTTACTCTCTCCTGTTGCATTAACAAGACCAGAACCCTTCCTGCAGATGAGAACAGAGTGGCCATCAATATTCTTGTTGGGCTGAACAATTACTTTTGAAGTCTGTTTTTTCAGAGGCTTATCATTTGCTGTAAGTTTCATTACCTCTGTGTTTCTGTGAGTCTGGATGGGTGGAGTTCACTTAAATTTCCTGCTTCTACCACACTAATTATACCTTCAGCTTTCTGGGTTTTTTTTTTTTATGTCATAGTGCTTTAAGAAACTTGAACTGAGACACTGATACTGATATTTGAAAAATAAAAGAAAACCCACACCAAATCTATTTCTAGATTCATGTCCATCTTATCATTTCACATAGCCATCTTTAGGCACATACTCAGCCTCTCACAAAGATGTTAAAGTGCCCTTGGATTTCTGGGCTTGATATTTTAGATTTATACTATCTCAGAGGCAGGGACAATGACTCCTCCTTGTTCCTGCAAGCGGCAAGCACAAAATGCTAATGCTGCAACAGCAAAACAGCTAAAGCAATTTTCATTTAAAAAAAATGTACCTCTCTGTTGCTTTGAACTTAAGGATGCGAATACATCTATAGACACACAATGTGAATCCAGCAAATACAAGCAACAGTGCTGAAAATGTGAAGAAGAGACTAAGAAGGAAAAAAAGTGAGATCTTCAAGAAACAGATGCATACTTTGTCTATTCCTCTTGTCTGTTTTCAGACAGGAGAAATCTTCCTTTTGAAGTGGACCTTCTTGCTCTGTAAAATGTATCAGTCTGCAGCCATCAGGAAAGTTGGCATTTTCACCCAGAAGTATTAATCTTTTTGAAGAGGTTGACTGTGAGCAAAATAATTTTTCTTAAAGGGAAGACATTTCTGTTCCAAATCACAGTGACATATATGTCAGTGTCTAAAAGCTTGACAGATTTTACATCATCAAATTCACCAGATCAAAGTAGGTGGCTGTGACTACTCAGGACTTTATGATGCTATATCCCAGTCTGAGGGACGAACTGTTAAACGTGTCCCACTTATGCATACCCCTATGAAATAAAAGACCGTCAAAGTTGTATTACACGTGTAATGGAACAGAAAAAAAAGAACAGGACTAGGGAGCTTTTCCTTTTTGCCTTGCAAAATAGCTATAATTTTCTTGGATATTATCACAGCTCTTTCAGTACATTTGAAAAGTTTGAACTATTCATCATTAAGCTAAATTTGCTAAAAGCATCAGCTGTTTAAAAATGTTAAGCTCTAAAGTGGGTGGGCAGAGAGCTTACAATGAGTCCATTGTTCTGTGCTAAGCACGGGCACTCTGAGCTGGGAACAGAATCGAGAGCAGGACAAAGAGGCTGTCCAGCCATCTAGTGGTAAATTACCCCTCCGTGCAGCCTGCTGGTGTCTGCCTTCCATGGGGATCTCACAGGGCCTCCATGTGCTCCAGAGAGGGGGAAAAGAACGTCGCCCAAGTTTTGATAGGTGCAGGACTTGGCAGCAGCAAGATATCCAGGGAGCAAGCATAGGGCCCCACAGCCAAAATGAAAGTAAGGTTGGCAGGAGCAGTGACTGTTTCAAACACAAGGTCAAGCTTTGTCTAGGTGGACAAGGAAGAGCCTGAAGTCAGTGTTCTACAGTACATAAGTACATCTGTTTATAGGTGCCTGCTTGCAGGGCTTATTCAGTCTATCTTTCTTTCAGAATACATCTTTTTCTTGCAAGCTTACATTTGCTACCCTGCCTGCATCTGAACAGAAGCACTCAGAGAGAAATTTGAGCAGTTTTCCATAGTTCCATAGCAGAGAACAGCATGTCCAGTGGATACACACAACAACATGGCACAGTGCACTCAGGTCCCACTTCATACAAGGAAAAGAAAGGTGCAAGCCAAATTGTCACAACTGAGACAAGAATGATGCAATCAAAAGCCATATGCTTAGTCCAAGATGGGGTTATACATTTACCCAACAAATTGATTGAGAGTAAACTTTTTAAAATCTTCTATATGGTAACAAACTAATAGGAAAAAAACCTTAATCTTGGCAAAATTAGTAAACTATGAAATGCTTCAAGGAAGGAATAAAACCCAAACGATGTGCGTGCCTGAATACCTCCCAGTGTTCAGCCCATTGTGCCAGAACTTCCATTCCAAAAGCTTAGAAGCTCATGTCTCCTTGAAAGGTCAGATGCAAGTCCTGCAGGGCCTAGTCTGCAACTTGCTTGGGCACTGAGAAGAAGTAGGATGGTGTAAGCCGTTTGGATGTTAAATGACCATTGTTTTCAATGTGAATTGAACCCCAGTAAAAACACAAAACAAAACATCTGTTTACCTAACTACAATTGTAAGTGCTTTACTTACGACAACCAATATTAGAGATATAGCCTCTCTTATGTAGTGACAAGCAATAGGTTTCCATCCGTGTTTGTTAACCTATGGAGTAACAACATGATATTAAACTCCCTGTGAAAATAATTCTGTGAAACAAATAGTTAACTTTGTGCTGTATGTGAAAATTTTTATAACTGAAAACAAAGCTTTGTTCCAAGCAGTAACTGCAGCATGAACTGATTTTAGAAGAAACATTTGTTCTTTATCAGAAAACACAGTACTGGAGGGAGTACAGAGGATAATGCTTCCCTTGAGAAAGGGGATATCCGAAGTCAGCTCAGTGTTACTTGCTGACAGCCACTAGTGTAGAAAAGAAATACAGCTGTTTCCTACTAGAGTGATATCAGCTACTACATCTCAAACTCTCATTTCTATTTGTGAAATATTTCTGTTACCTGCAGTAGATAGCTAAAAAAGCAAGGGGGCAAACATCTGATTGCTACTTTGAAGTGATATTTGCCATTGATTCTCCTATGAAAAACTAAAAAATAGACAGGGGTGCAAATTCCTCGTAAATGTTTTTTCAAATTCTGTTCTAAGGAGTGTTTGGCCATAGAGAGGCTGAGTCTCCCAATGAGCAATTATGCTTATTTTTCATCCGGTGTTTCGCAGACATGCTCCTTACCTGGCTAACAGGAGAAATTAACTGCCTGGTGCCTGAAACATTGTGTTCCCCAGTGGGATACCTCATGCCATCTGGTTTTGCCACTCTCATTTCACTAATGCATCACACCTGATATTTGCATTAAATCCTCCAGCACAACACTTGCAGAGCTGTCTGAAACCACAGACTTTTTAGAAAGAAAACAAGTACAAAAGTTGTGCTTTTCACTTCTCTTTTTACCCACTGGGAAGCTGAAACAACAGATCAACTGTAGTGGACTTTCTTAGCGCATCTCAGTAAAGCTGTAGCCAGGTTTGCTTTCTGTTCCTGTATTCAGCAGTCAGTAAGAAGCTAGGGCAGCATGCCAGATACGAGCATCCTGCTTCAAAAATCTGTCTGCTTTTCCTTTTTTCCCCAGGTGAACAAGGTCTCATCTCTGGGACAGAGTAATACCCAAATCTACATTACTCTGCCATGTGTTTTGGATATTCATTTAAACGGGGTTATTTTTTAAAGACTTGAAACTGGAGTTTAAAAGCTGCTGACTTAAGAAAAACAGGTCAAGGAAGAGTGCAAAGCAGAAGGGATCAATGTTCTCGGGAAGAAAACATGGAAACAGCACCTTCATTTTGTAAAACACCTACTGGGGTAAGGGTGGGGTGGTTTGGCAATGAGCACAAATGTACACAATCCTGTAGGCATTTGGGGCTGTCTGCACTCAGAGCAGCACTGCTCTCTTCCTTTGCACTACTCTACAGATTGCCTGCTCTGCTCTGCAAACACACTCCTCTCCTGTGGTTATTTTTGAAGCATCTCCTCATATGTGTTCTCTTCCCTGGTATTCAAATAACACTTTGCCTCATGCTCCTGCCACCCTTTGAATTTAAAAAAAAAAAAAAAAGAAAAGAAAAAAAAAAAAAAAGGGAGAAAGAATCAAAGAATCAGTTAGGTTGGAAGAGATCACAGTGGGTCATCTGGTCCATCCTGCCTACTTGAGCAGGGCCACCCTAGAGCACATGGCTCAGGATTGTGTCCAGACTGTTCTGGAATACCTCCAGTGAGGGGGAATTCACAAACTCTCTGGGAAAGCTGTTCCAGTGCTCAGTGACTCAAATGGTAAAGAAGTTCTTCCTGGTATTCAGGTGGAACTTCCTGTGTGTCAGTTTTTGCTCATTACCTCTTGTTTTATTGGTTTCCACAGGTGAGAAAGGTCTGGCTCCATCATCTTGACACTTCCCTTTCGTGTACTTGAATACATTAACGGGGTCCCCTTCGTCTCAAGACTGAAGGGGCCCAACTCTCAGCCTTTCCTCATCATTGAGGTGCTTCAGTCCCTTAATCTTTCTCTTAAGATCTGTGCTCCCCCTAATGCTACAAAGGGAAAACAACCTTCTAATATTCAGTGCTGTCTAAGAGAAGATGCAAAGATGCTTCACAGACAGGCCTGCCATACCCTGTGGAGGTTTTTAGCCATAAGTTATATCTCCCAGCATGACTTGGCCAACAGAAGAAACCAAAAATGCTAGTGTTGCTTGGTAGGCACAGTTGTGTGCTATGCTGTTGAGCTGCTTTAATACCACTGCTGCTTTAACACAGCAAATAGATCACAGTTGTGATTTCAGGAGGACATTGGCCCAACTGTTCAGTATGTTCAGTAGTGAGAAAGGGAAAACTTTAGCTGCTGCTCTGCCAAAAAAAAAAGAAAATATTGCAAAAAAAAAAATTTCAAACCCAGCATGACATGTGCCTGGAGATACACACTGAAGTTACATACACTGCAGGGTTCCAGATAGTAGAAGTGCTAAAAAAACCCACACCCAAACACTAAACCAAAATAAAACAACTTAATTAGAGAAGATAAAGTGAGATCAAACATCCTCAGCCCCACAAAACAGCACAAGAGCACAAAGCCTCCTTTTGCTGGCCTATGGAGGCCAGAGGCAGTGATACAAACACAGCTACACAGCCAAAAGGACATACTGACACAGAGTCAGGTCATATAACAAGAACATGGTCAGATAAGGATATGAAAAGGAGGAGTCATTTTAAACTAAAGTATCATAGTTTAACCCCTGCCAGCCACCAAGCCCCACACAGCCACTCGCTCACTCCCCCACCAGTGGAATGGGGGAAGAGAATCAGAAGGGTAAAAGCTGGAAAACTCATGGATTGAGATAGATACAGTTTAATAAGGAAAGCAAAAGCCATGCACACACAAGCAAAGCAAAACAAGGAATTAATTCACTGCTTCTCACAGACAGGAGGTGTTCAGCCATCTCCAGCAGAGCAGGGCCCATCACGCGTAACGGTTCCTTGGGAAGACAAACATCATCACTCCAGTTGTCCCCCCTTCCTCCTTCTTCCTCCCACTTTATATACTGAGCATGATGTCCTATGGTATGGAATATCCCTCTGGTCAGTTTGGGTCACCTGTCCCAGCTGTGTCTCCTCCCAATCTCCCATGCATCCCCAACTTCCTTGCCAGTGTGGCAGTACAGAAAGCAGCAAAGGCCTTGGCTCTGTGTAAACTCTGCTCAGCAATAACAAAAACATCTCCATATTATCAATCCTGTGTTCTGCACAAATCCAAAACATAGTCCTGTACTAGCCACTGTGAAGAAATTAACTCTACCCTAGCCCAAACCAGCATATAAAGAACAGAGATTTAGATTAGGAAAAGCTGTGAGGGTGGCAAGACACTGGAACAGGCTGCCCAGAGAAGCTGTGGATGCCCCATTCCTGGAAGGTGCCATTCAAGGCCAGGCTGGACAGGGCCCTGAGCACCCTGATCTAATGAGTGGCATCCCTGCCCATCCATCCCATGGACCAAGCACACTCAGTCTGGTTGCAGCACAGCATCGTCTATCAGAAACACTGAAGCTCCTATCAAGTTAGGAGAGCAAAGGAAGAGAAGGTAGCAAAAGCCTCTCGGTGTCTTTTACCACTGCAATTGGCAGAGTCTTAAAGTCCCCAACATTACAACTCAAAATTACAACTGTCAGTGCAGTACAGGAGAGGAGATAAGAGCGGCAAGAGAAGATTCTCTTTAGGGGAATGTGTTGAGGATAATGGACAGTAGCAAAGGACACCTGCTGCTGCTGGTCCTCCACCAGCTCTTGGACACACTCCCATCACCACCAGGATGACACCTTTCCCTCCCTCCCACCACAGTGTAGACTTCACATCTCTCATACAGCCATCCTGGCAGCTGGGAAGGTAGGGCAGGAAAACTCATTCAGGGTGGACACGGCACCATGCCTCTAGCAATGCAAAGAGCTTGCTGCAGGTCATGTCTCTCTTCACACTGCCACCAAAGCCTGAGCATCTCTTCCAGACACTTTCTGTCCCCTACTGCCACCAGCTGAGACAAAAAAGACTAGTGTTGTTTTAGTTAATTTTAAACCAGTGAAAGCTGATTATTGCTTGGTAAGCCT
This sequence comes from Acanthisitta chloris, assembly GCF_000695815.1. Lineage (NCBI taxonomy): Eukaryota > Metazoa > Chordata > Aves > Passeriformes > Acanthisittidae > Acanthisitta > Acanthisitta chloris. Next base: position 12,395 of record NW_008682254.1, read on the forward strand.
AATCTGTGCCTGCTTTCTAAATACAAAGGGAAAAGCATGTGTGCTTTCCTTTATATAGTAAAGAAGAGTGGACTAGGACATGAACCTGTTTAGGAGCTCGGAATCAGAGGAGCTGATGAGAGCTGTCCAGTTTGACACTCT
>NW_008682254.1:12563-48285 GCF_000695815.1 Acanthisitta chloris
ACTAAAACTCTCAGCACAGTATGGTCAGCTGTATGCTATCAACACCCTCATCCTGCAGGCTCACTCACACTTTGAAAAATATATTTCTGCATGTCAAAAGCAGTAAATTTCAAAAGCAGCAGCCAATGAAAAATCATGATGATGTAGGTGCCCGTAACAGCTGGAACAAAGGTTTAGCAATACATGTCATGCTGACTGCATCAAACCACAGGCAACAGATGTACTTTGACACCAAATCCTCTTTCTTCACATTTAGGTGTATTAACCATTTGAGTAAGGAATTCCTGCCACATACCTATTTTTCACCTCCCTGAATGCATGGCATTCTGCCACCCAGAGAGTAAAATGCATTCACCTTCTTCTTCGGGTCACAGAACAACTCCAGCCATGCTTGAAGCTAAGCAGTCTCCCAGCTGCCACCACTGGAGTCTCATATCAGTGGAAGCTGATTTAAAGGCAGCAGACATCAAACTCACAGGCAGCAAAACTGATCCGTTCCTCCTGCAAAAATTACACAGGGAAAGGCAAGGGCAGGCAATAACAGTCCAAAGATCTGCTAAAGAATTTGGTTTAAAGAGCAGAGCTGCACTGAAATGAAAGCAATTCCAAGAAGCTACTAGGTTGCACACGTGCCCTGGAGACAAGGGAAGGTAGCAACCTTCATGTGCAACCAATACCTGTCTTGTCCCTCTGGCAGTAGAGCCAGGGAAAAAAGAGCAATACCTGCACTCTGATTCCCCTTCTCTTTCTACAGATGGCAAATACTCAGTTTTTCAGACTGCTTTCATGCCTTCCCATGCTTCATCACAGCAAATATTTGCAGGACACGGTGCTTCTGTTTGAACTGTTTCCTCATTAGACCAAAATTGTTCCTTCAGCCTCTTCTGCTTTGTAGTCTTTGTTTTTCTATTTGTATGGTTTACTGGAAGGATGATCCTTACCCTCTCTGCAGTGGTGAAACCTGACAGGTTTAACCTGAAACCATCACTTCTGTATTGCTGTCATTATAACAAGAAAACAGATATCCAGGGTTTTCATCACAGATGCAACACCAGATAAATTTGGCCTACTTGTACAAGGTTGACAGTCTTCAAATACTTGAGTCCCTCAGAATTTAATCTACAATACAATTTTTAACTAACAAAAAGGGACCAGTATGACCTCATAGGTCTAGGTAATCCCTAACTGAAAAAGCATATATTAATCCTGCAAGGCTTAAAAATCAGTTTCAGACACAGACTGAACAGAGATAATGGCACCAGCAGCTCCATGGATCCTGCTGCCTTATACTAGGGGTAGACACCTTTTCTAGTACAGGCAAGATCTATATGAGTAGCCCTTTGATATGCATCACCCAGACTGATCTGGAAAGAGTTCATTATTGCTTGGTTTATTGCAAAGAGCCACGAAGTGTTTCTTGTGGGCCTACAAACCAAAGCAGTGATTCTGATGAGAACAAAATAATGAGCATCTGGGGCTTGATGACATACAGACCAACTGCAGATGGGTGCCATCGTCAGCAACAAGACGTTACAAGTGTTCCTAAGTTTTTAAGTGCTTTGCTTCAAGGGTAGTCATACGCCAGCACAGTACTAGCCTGCTCCCCTACAGCTATCAGCATCTTCTCATCATCTTCAGTGAAGCTGCTTTATCGTTATCAGCAGGGCCCAAAGAACTGCTTACAGAGGAGCAGGCTGGTCAGTTTATCTAGCAGCCTTAAAGCTGTTTCTTTCTGACAAACACCACATGTTCTGCTCTAGGAAGGACCTAACCCTTGCTTGGAACTGTAAAACAAGCCTAGTGGTAAATAAAGCTAAAGTCAGCTTCTATGAATATATCCAAAGGGAGATCTCATAGTGTCAGACAGGTGAGTTCGAAATCTAAACTTTCACAAAATATTAACTGACAGCAGCTGCAGACCAGAACTGGCAGAGCTGGCAGGAGTCACCTGCATTTTGAAAGTCTTTAGTTGTGAGAAAAGGAGTGATCTTAGTCTATATCATCTAAGGCAAGGTAACTCATGCAAGGTAGGTGAGAGAGCAAGCCAGCTTTATTTTTAACGAGAACTAACAGGGTGAAACCACTGATTGACATCATGCAGTGCTTCGACCAGTATGACTCATACCAAAAGTGCAAACACTTCATTCTTGATAGGATATGAACTATCACACACTAATAACATCATTTTCCCCCCAACCAAATGTGTGTTCGTAAATCCAGAGAACAGGAAGTGCATCCTTCCCCACTTGGGTAAACCCACCTGAAGACATGGAACATTTTCATGGGGTCACTTCCTATGGCAGATATACATTTGCAAAAGAACATCCTGTGACAGATACCACAAATGATTGATTGGGGGAGAAAGCACTTGTGGTTTCATGTCCCTATTCTACTGGCTTTCCATGGGCATGACTGAATTTTAACCTGAATGGTTATCAAAAGAAAGTTCATCCATTCACAGTTAACTCACATGTAAATAGTATTTTATATGAGTTCCCTAAGTCTCTTGGCAGCACTGGCAGCCTCCACTGCAAGAGTGCCTAATCACATTAAAGACAAATCATGAAGTGAAAACAAGCTGTGTGCTTTGGGCACCATCCTTGAAGTCAGTGAAACTTTGTTTACAGCCCCAGTGGTATCTGAAAGCAAAGGAACTGTTCAGATTACTTTAAGATGATATTCTGCACAGAGTCAAAAAGCCAAAGCCCTAACTACAGTATCAGAAACCTAAGAATGAGAAATCCAATTCTGTCCCTTACTATCAGCTCAGAGGCTGGCACAGCAGGTTCAGCAAGAAGCAGACTGAGCACCAGGAGTGCCTGCAGGACTTCTGTGGTTTTAACTCACTGCTCTCAAAGATGCTCTGTTCCACTTTGAACCTTCATTAAAGCTGACCAGGCTGAGCTGTTAGCATGACTCAGCAGCAGTCACCAACATCCAGTTTTCACCTTCAGCTTTTGCTTCTTGTGCTGAGTTTACCACTGCATTACAGGTCTCTGCAGAAACTTTACCTAGATAAAGACACCAAACACAGCCTATGCATGACATCTAGGTCCATAACACAAGTACAGTTACTTCAGTTCCATCTGAGGACTGGAATAAAATGCAAACTTCATATATCTATAAATCTTACAATTTTTCCCCAACTTACATTTTTTCCAAAGGAGAGTTTGTTATAGCTGTATTTTTCTGTTATTTGAGCTTGTCCCCTATCAGTTCTTGAAAGATTTGTATCCCCTTACCCTTGGAATGTAAAAAAATATTTTTGTCTTCAAAAACTAATTACATGGAATGGCTGTTTTTGTGTGAAAGTTAATTTAATGAAGCCAAGATGAAGGATATTCATTAAACTTCCCTTACTGGTAAAACTTGTGCACAAATAAAGCACAATTGGTTTTGGAAGTATTTTTATCTTCAACTAAATTTGTCTAGAAAGGAGTTAAGTTTTTCAGGAGGCAACATGATACATCAAATCTGATAAGACATTTCTTGGGCAGAAAAAAAATGAACAGTCCTACATAGAAGAGCTGCAGCAATTACATCAGAGTCAGGTTTTTATTCCTTTGCAGACACAGACTCTCTCAACATGGAAACTATGCACCTAAAATTCAGGCTCCAATAACGGGTCAGACTCCCTAAAATGTACAATTAATACCTACAAGAGTAAGGGTTTTATACATATTAGTATTTATCAGTAACACTAGTTCCTTCTTTTCTGCAAGCTTCACCATGAATTACTCACTCTAGAACAATCAAGAAAAAAAAAAAAGCCAAAAAAGACCCTTTCCCTCAAGTAGATCCAAGCTTTGCTTTGGATTCACACTTCTGCCACATTTCCAGATCTGCCATTCTGTCATCCAGGATAGACAAGATCTTAGTTGGTGACATAAAGAAGAAAAGAAAGAAAAAATAATCAGGACTTCCTCAAACATGTCTCTCTCACCTTAGCCTTTCTTCATATAGCACAAAGCAATCAAAGCAGGATCCAGCTGACAGCAGTTATTCTCTTGAAGGTCAGCTTTAAAAGAAAGAGCTACTGTAGCTACCTCAGAAGCCTGTGAAGCATTTTTTTATGCAGAGAAGGGAGCCTGAACTCTGGAAGAAGGCAGCATAGTGACACAGGCATATGCTCACCCAGGGAACACCCCCCATGGAAACACATCTCATGCTGCAGATGAACCTGCCCCACACCTGGGGTGCTGCAGGTTAAGCTGATGCAGTTCCTGGTCTGCAGAGCCCAGAGAGAGGGGAATGTATAAAGCATCCTCACCATGACAGAGAAACATGATTTTACATGATGACTCATCTCTCTCTTGCTCTCTCTCAGCACCTCTTCTGTTTGACAGAGCTGAGCCAACTAATGCTGACTCTCAATGGCAAAATGCCTGATGTGGAGATTAAGCTGCCTTTGTGTATGGCTGTTTCCTTTGTTAGGTCACAAAGGTTCCTGAAGTAATCAGGAACCCACGGGGCTGTTTGACAATAGCTAGCACAAGGCAAAAGCATGGGAGAGAAGGTTCCTTTGCAAATATACACCACTTGCAGTTGCTTTTAACTGCAAGAGGACTTAGAGCAAAGTGAAAAGCACACAGTACCTACAGACAGCTCTGTCAAGAGACATCTGGACTTAATGATCTAACTATTACCAGGGACAAAAAAATAAAGCTTGCATTTGAAACAACTCTGGTCCTATTTCTAAGGTGAGGCAGACTTGGAGGGGGGCAGACAGTACTATTTTGGAATGTCCTGGTAATTATCAGATGGAGTTATTTCTATTAATTCAAAATCAGATTCTTTGCAGGCACAGACTGCTAAATTGCAATACTTTTATCTATATACTGTAACTGTATGGTTTCATTACCCTAGGTGGAAGAAATTGAGTTGTTAACCAGGTTTCCAGAGCTCAACTACTGAAAACCCAACAGAATATACAAACTAAGCTGTAAATAGGATTGGTAGAGAGCATAGTTTTAACAAATCTAAAGCAAATACAAGTATCTCCACCTCCTTTTGTTAAGTGGCAGTTCTGGCATGTTTGCCATCAGACTGGATTGAAAGGGAGGCTCAGTCTGGGACTGGGAAACTACCACAGAGGATGGCACAGGTGGAACTGCCATCTCACAATGCACCACCCTGCTGGAAATTCAACTGCTGCGACAACTTCGAAGAATAATACTATAAATTCATTCAGAAAGGCACTGGCTGAATTAATGGAGACAGATCAATTAGGAGCTATTAAACATGATGGTCCAGGTGCAGGTTTTTTTGCCAAAAGTTCACAAGGTGTTCCAAAGGAAAGGTCACACTACAGATCTTTCATTCCTTAAGCTGTTTCCTAATCATCTGTCAGCAGCCACTGCTGCAAACAGACACACAGGATTTTAACCAAGTCAGTAGGACACCTTTGCTGTCAGCCCCAAGTTTAAAATAAGCACGGTCAAGAATATAGTATGTGCCAAAGGAAGGCAAACAGCAAAGCTCCTGGCTCCCAAGAGAGCCAGGAAAGTAATTTTCTACATGGAATGATCCAAGTAATAAAGTATTTTTAAAGCTCTACTAGCAGTAATGAAACCCCTGCATTTGTGGAATTTGTTTTTTAAACTGTCTCCAAAGAATAAACAGGCCCCAGATTTCACCACATGGAGAAAAAAATAAAGCATATCCAACTTTTTGGTGATGTTTTAGTCTATAGAACAAGTTCCTGTCAGCCCAGTTCAGTGTTAGAGTTACATGTAGTTTATTTTCCCCACTTGTACCACAACTCATACTAATGCATAACAATTAACCATACGAACAAAAACGTCACAGTTTTGTTCTCCCGAACTCAAGGGAGAACAACAGTCACATCAAACTGAATGCTGAAAGCCACTACCAACACTTTCAAAAACATCTGCCATGGTTTGAGAGAGACCTTTCTAATTCAGGCAGCTCCAGAGAACTGCCTGTAACTATGGCATTTCCTGCTTTGGACTGTGTCAAGGTGCAAGAATATTTTCTGTAACAGTTATTTTCTTCTTGCACATCTCATGCTGATAGGTAAAAGAAACTCTCTAAAGAGCTCAGTGCAGAAGTCAGCCCACACCACATCTCCCTGCAGCTGAAGTCTGTCAGTTCTCCAAATGTGTTCAGTCCTTCTTGCTGGGGCAGATACGAACAGCTGCACAGGAAAACACAGTTAAGGTTTTTATAGGTGATCCTAAACACAACAAACACAACACCAACTGTTGGGAAAAGGCAAGGCACTGCTGGGTTCTGCTTCTTTTTACTGGAGTTCCATTTGGGACATGCTGCCTACTGCCATAGTGCAAAATGCCTCGTCCTGGTGTGTTTTCCACATTGTTTATGCTACTATCTTATTACTGCTTGAGAGCAGATGATAGCTGAGGCCAGCACCTGGAAAATGAGCACTTGCAAGTATTGAATTAGCATCCAATCATTTCAGCCAGAAAGGAGATGGGAACAGGCCCAGCTGTTAAACCTGAGCATATCTGGAAACAATATACACACCTGGTGAAGCTCTCAAACACTCTTTTTTGTGTCATCTGCAGCCTGCTGCAGGGAAATACACAGCCACATTCCCTCAGCCATGCACAAAGCAGAGAAGGGGGATGCTAAAGGCCAGGGATAGCACTGGAGTCAGAGAGGGAATCTGAAGCCCAGCTGGACTGGAGCACTTCTAACTGGTCCCTCCAGCATACCATCCTGCTAGATATTCCTAATATCTGCCAGCTCTGTGCCACTGAGGACTTTCTTTTCCCAGGGCAAAATTCTTTATCCACACATTCCTATCCTTGCCCCTTTTTATAGCCTCTGCAGCAAAATCTAGACCACAATATATTGTCCCCATGTGCTTAATGACAAAGCACAAAAGAAACTTTGCTGAAAAGAAAAAAAAACCCAAGCAGCAAAGTTTTTTAAGCTGTCAATGACTCTTTTCTCCAGGTGTAACTATGTGGCAAGAATGAAACAGACCAAATGCCACAGGGCTGAAGGTACTTGAAGACAAGAACTCAGTTGTGAGTCTTCACTGATACTTGCAAAAAAATATAAAAAAATCACTAGGGCTCACTAAATGACTGCAACAAAAGATTTAAGTAGCAGCTTATCTGAATTGTTTCCCTTTCTAGATGATGTCAAACTCAATTGAGTTTTTTCTCTGTAAAATATCACAAGGACAAAGATAGAAGACAGGTAGGGAAGCTCATGGATTGCATTTTCTACCCCAGCACTCCCCATAGAGAAATGAAGACCAGGACAGACTTTGGCAAACTATGAGGAAGGGACAGAATCTTGTTTTTCTGTGCCTTTCCTACCTCCCTGTCACCCCAGAGCCATCTGCTAACACCTGAGGAGAACAATGGACTATGCTAGGGGCAAACTCAGCCCAGAGAGCAAAAGCCTTTTCTTGTCTGGTTGAGTGTTGATGTTGACACAGGGACTTTGTTGCACAGAACTTCAAGCTTATTTACACCTCCTTGAGTCTTCTGCGGTTCAAAGGCCTTTACAGTCAATTGTCTCAAGGCTCAATGAAGAGCTCAGACTACAAACTGGAAAATACTGACTGCCCTGTCCAACAAAACCATTTCAGAAAGTCCAATTTCTGTCTGCTTTAGTAAGGGAGCAGCATCAGGTGAACTGGAAAACCCCCAAACATTGCATTAAGGTACAAAACTGATAACACTGTTACATGTACAGTAAGTCACCTCACAGAGCAGCTGCTGCATCAAAAGCACTCGATGCTGATAAAGGAGGAGGAGTTGTAAAACTTGTTCAATTTCTATCATGCCTGATTTCAGATTCAGCATCTGCCCAAGGCCCAGGGAAATGCTTTGGCTCAGCTGCCTTCATTTTTTCTTCGTCACCATCATGAACACTTATTTTCTCTCTCAAATTAATGATAAGATGACACTTTCTTGCTGGATACATTGGCACAAAAACTACAGCACAATTCATCCACCCCCTAATGCCATTACAAGGTAAGGAACAGCTCACACATACCATGCCTCTGAGCTATTCTGGAACTTCACAGCCAGTACAGGCCTTTTGACTGCTTACAGCCCAGCAGCTGCATTTCAACTAAGCAAAAGACTACCTGAGGATAAAGAGCACAGCAAAGGCAGCTGGGAAAAGCTCAGTGCTTGAGGCACTCTGGCTGGTGTAAACATGCTCTGCACATAGCTCCTCTTGTGCAGAGCAGCACTGTGCTGCTGCACCTCACACCAACAGCTTCTGCTACTTCAGCAAAGCTGTGCCAATAGTGCGAGCACAGCTTACACTGCTCTCTCAAACAGGCACAGCAAGGTAAGAAATGTTTCCTTCAAAGGTTAATTTTCTGAGGTATTTCAGCTCAGACCTATGGAAAGAAGGAACTAAAATGTTTAGGACAAAACGTACAGATTTTAACAGTCTTTTGGGCTGACCTCTTCAGATCCAGGGGCTGTTTCACTGTGCCAGTAGCTCAGTCACTTTTGAGTACCAGTTTCGCTGCCCTTTGGTAGATTCCTGTGAGGCTGCTCCTCTATCTGCTGCTGGCCATCACCCCCAGGGAGATAATAATGGGCACAACTGTAAGGCTACCACAACTATGTACACTCTCCACTTAAACAACACAGCTCAGCTTTGGGAAAAAAAACAAACACAACCCAACCCTAAATAGATGCATCAGGCAGCTAGGAAGCTCTTCTCTCTTCTTGCTTCCTAGCTGCAGCCAGCATGCAGGCACATAAATCAACATGGTATTCCAGAACTGTTCAAAATTTTGGCACTCTGATGTTGCCAACAGTTACCATTCAGTGCAGCTCAACAATCCTGGGGAAATCCTCAGAACCTGGTGTAAAATAGGCAAAAATAAAGCCTCTCAAAACTGACACAACATAGGAAAGAATCCATGTTTTTAACACAGAAGCATTTTCAGGCATAGTTAAGCATCTGTACAAACCTTACAAACTCTAGGCCCAGCATTGCAAGGCACAGTCAGCAAGTGATCTCACCACAAACACCCCACACTGCCAAGGCAATTTATTCCCTTCCTGACACATGTCAATTCTGCTGCAAATTCCAGGAACTGCTTCCTTTAGGGGGCAGAAATGCAGATCTGGGCCATAGTTGAAGCTTCCCCGTATTATCATGAAGTATATACACTACAGCATTTCCAAAATGCCAAGGCTCTCTTGTTCTAACCTAGAAACACTTTAAAGCCAAGTGCAGGACTGAGTTGCCTCACAGGGTAATTTAACTAGAGGTGACCCTAAGCAATACCACTTCAGTGCAATTGAGATGTAGCCTCAAGAATATAAGTGAGGAAAGGTTGTTTGGGTCGTATTCAATCCAGAAATAATCCTGTTCTGGCAGAATACCTAGGATTTCACATGAATACTCATCCTGGACTGTACCACAATCTTGAAAACCACACCAAGTGACAGGGTTAGAGCAACAACATCAAGTGCACAGAACCAGGAGCATGTTTTTACCCTGTAATACAAGTACAGTTGGGGATTACCTTGGAAGGTAGAAGTGAAAACCTCATCTCTCAAAATCCTGGAGCTTCCTGAAGATAACTGATAGCACCCACACCAAAAACTTCCAGAAGAGAAGCAGCTCTCTCTCAGGTGCTGAGAGCTGCCTCTGAGGCTGGGTGTTCCCCTCAGCAATGCCCACCACTCCTGCTGTGGAGAGACCTGCTGCACAGCTGCAGAGGGACAGCTGGACAGCACCCAGTCTGTCAAGAAAGAACGGCCAAGGAAAAGCATCAGATCTGTTAGAAAAATCCAATTCTTCCCTTGGCATCACTTTCAAATTTCACACAAATGTGAAAGAACCATCTATTCCATAGAAGTCATTCATACTCCCATGGAAACTTTATTTTTTGCAATACATTGCCCCAAGTTACTGTGGTTACAACTTATGACTAGTCCACATGGCTATTACAAACTCCCCCAAACATTGGTAAATCACCAGTTTAATGAAGGTAAAAATGAGACAAATTCATATGGCCTAGTCCCATTCCTAAACTTTAGAGAACAATGAGGATTTGGAGTTAATTTAGTGATAATTAAAGGAATACCAGGACCTTGCAAAGGAAAATTACCTTAAAATAACATAAAACTGTCGGTGCTTGAATCTAGCCATCGAATTTTATTTCTCTCCAAATTACCTTTGAAAGACCCTCATGGCCTGAGGAAAATCAAACCTCAGTTCTGCCCTTGTTCCCCATCTCACCTGTGCCTGGGTGGTGTGTACAGGGGACAGACACTTCTATTGATGAAGCAATAAAGGCTTAAAAGGCCTTTTTTTTTTTTTACCCAACCAAACTGGAATACATCTGTCCCCAGAGAACAGCCTACAGATATTTCTTCCTTGCTCTTAAGGAATGAGCTCAAGGACAGATTTTTCCAGGTCCAGGGAAACTTTGAAGCATCTCCACCTCTGGATGTCTGTGGTTATCATTTCCTCACTACACAGGAACACTCCTGCTTCAAACCATGAGATGAACTGAGGCCATACAGTGACATCAGTTTACAGCAGAGTCAAACATCCAGTTTTCTAACAAAAACAACCTCCAGCATTCAGTGCACAGCTGTGCATGAACATACCTACAGAGACAGTTGCCTTCTGGCACTGAAGCCCACGCTGGGTAGGTAGCACAGACAGATCAAAACTCCAGCTGCAAGGCCAGGGCACTGTCTCCAGCTGTTTGACATCAGTGGGGTGGCACAACAGGAGCTCCTATTAGTTCATCTGCAATTTCCTGCTAGCTGCTACCACTACACCAACACATCTAGACCATTCCCACTGTGGGAACTGTGGCAGACAAGGGCAGAGCAAGCAGTGCTTTTGCCATGATGTCACTCCAGTTCTGTTTAGCACAAGGCAGAGCTGTGGGTGAGCTGCAGGAGCTCCAGCTACACACAGGCTCCAAACTGAAGAAAGAACACATTTCAAAGTAGTTCCATGCTCATTTATCTTTGAGCTGCATTTCTTTAAATCCCATACAGAGTCAAGAAGCTGAGACATTAGTTCCTCAGAAACTTTATTTTCATTCAAGCTACAGAAATAAAGTAGTACCTTCCAAATTTCCATAGTATTTTCTGCGTATTTGTCCGGCTCAGGGTGAGATGCACTAGGATAAGCTACCCTGTACATATGGAGGAAGATAAGGCTCAAAAAACAGCTTTACTTCAAAGAATGCCAAACCTTTCCTACAAGGTTGGCTCCAACTCTTTGATAACATTAATAGGCACAACATAGGAAAAAAGATTGATCTGAACTACCTATTGTAAGCAAAATCTAATAATTCCTTACAGAGAGTCAAATAAACCTTTTAGAAATAATAAAACAGTTTTCTACTTTGAAAAAATAGAAAAAATAGATGAGTCATTTTTGCTTTATATACGATATATTCACACACACTTTCAAGTATCATTTTCACTATTATCATACTTACATGGCTAAAGATAAAAAAATGAAATCCCATAAGCAGATTAATATGCCAAAGAAGTCACACACAGTCTTTATCTGGGTTTAGCAACACCTGGAATTCTCCATGGTATCACAGTGACTAAAAAAGCAGTGACTAGATTCAGTGTAATTTTTCTTTTTATTAAACATGTTTTAATAAGGCTTGAAAAGTATCAGGATTTAGAAAAACGGAGACAAAAAAAGCACAGGCAGTCACAGACCCTACACAGCCATAAACCCCAAATTTCATAGCCAAGCTTGTCACACACTCAGTACTAGCAGGGAATAAAAGAAAAAAATTCTGAGTTACGTTTGGTTAGCAGGCAAACTGATACCAAGAGACAGACTTCAGCTAGGATGTTTTTACATTTAAGGCATCACACCAAATAACAAGTCAATGCTGGGAAGCATAACAATTGCCATGTGTGCAGCCAGAACTCCAGTTTAGCTCCAGACATCAGAACCTGCTTTATTTCCAAAGAGGAAGGCTAGGAGGGCATCCCAGTCTTCTGGGAAAATGCCAGGCAGCCACCCAGCAAGAGCAGGAGGGACTGTGGGTTTTGTCACAGGGGAAGGAATTTAAGTGCTTATTAAAGGCTTTGCTGCAGGCACCAGAGCCAGACAGATGCCTGAAAACAAATTCTGCTGGAATACAAAACTTTAGGAGCCAAAAGGCAGAAAATCTGTTCAAGCAGCTACAGTGAACAGGTGTCCCACAATGAGATCAAACCAGTAACTCTTCAAGATTTAACAGCTTCTGGAGCTTAGAACTGATGATGGAGAGATCCAGCAGAAGCATTTGACAGGAGTGGCTCCACACTGCTTGCTAACATGCTCTGCACTTCTGCTCTCTAAGACTGATTTGGACAGGCAGGAATGAAATGTCTCTTAAGTGAAATAGGTTTAACTGGTGATGTACTTTGCATTTGTCTGTTTCTTGCCCAATGTGAAAAGGCACAAATAAAAAAAAAATTTAAAAAAAATTAAAAGCCTACTCACAAAAATTTTGCAGAAACCAGTAACTGTTCCTAAGAGGGCAAAGTCATCTAAGAGTGAAGTGCCAGGCAGTCTGAAAGCTTTATGGGTTTAACTATCAAACTATTTGGTTTATTACTTCAGTGCAAGATGTTCTTAAAATCCAGTTTTATAACCATCAGGCCTAGACTCAAAAATAAAGTTTCTTGACAACAAGGGAGGTCATATATCACAGGGAAGATCCATGTTGCTTTTCTAGGCTGAAATACAATTTTTAATTTTTTTTCCCTTTTGGTAAGGGTCCCATGGAGTCCAGAGTACTTTTTCCAAGCATTTCAATAGGAAAAGATTTCATTAGGTAGGATGGAAGTCCAAGCTTGCCTAAAAGCTGCTATTCCCAGTTTCCAGAATTTGGGAAACATTGAGTTTCCTGAGCTAGAGAGAGCCTGAAACACAAGACAGTGACAGCACAGCAGGACAAACAGGAAGTGACAATAGAAAGCATTGCACAGCCCAAGACTTAGTTGACATATGCCTCATTTGTTATCCCTCCTTCACAGGCTGCATTTTGGCACATTCTCACACCTCTTCAAACACAGCAAGTTTCTGCTTTGTTTCCTTGCTCTGCTGCTTTTGCACCACATAAAACCAACTCCTTAACAGATGCTTCAGACATTTACTCTTTTAGTCTTCTCAGGCTTACTGAAACCACACACTGACAATGGCTCCACCCCTCTAGCTGGGAGATTATGACACTGGAGTATTTCCCACCAACACTAGATACTTAAACATTTACTGCTTTTTCCCCCTCACGAGCCTGTGGCTCTTGTATCAATATGCAGAACAGAGAGCTCTCAGCTTTCTCCCATAGCAGACATACAAACTACACCACTATAATCAGAGGAAGGTCAGTATGCAGCACAAATGAGGTTCATGGTCATTTGCTGCTTCTAACAATGAATTAAAGGCATAGGTTATATGTTTGATAAAGTAAGTATGCCAACTAATTTCCAATCAAGTCTTCTAGAAGCATTAGTTGCTACTAAGTGAGCAGCAAAGAGCCTCAAAATCAACCTGGCTACAGTTTTCATATTGCAGTGCCAGTCAGCTGGCTGCTTAAATAGGTCAGGCTCAACAACCTGAAACCACAGGGGAAAAAAAAAAAAAATCAACAAAATTAATCACTTTTCTAGATGAACAAAATGTTGCTACCATAAGTAATAATATTCCAGTCAGTCTTGTAGTGAAACTAAGCACAAGCAGTATTATGGACTTCTCACAACCACACTCAGGCTAAGCTCAGTGCTCTTTACACACATGTGTGAACACCACTCCTGTCAGTGAGCCTGGCCACGCTGCTCCTGAGTTACAGAGACCAGCTAACATCACCACTCAGGAAGCTGACTCATCTTTACCTTCCATCCATGCAAGCATTACTGCTTTATTCAGAAATACCAAAGCCTTTAGAAACACTACTTAGCATAAGGCTGATGATATAGAACAAACACTTCAGAGAAATTTAGTTCAAAAAAAAGCTCACTTTAAGTGCAGAGATGATGAGCTGAAAAATAGGCAGGGACTGCTGCTATATTCTACTGTGAATGGTTCTATTAAACAAACCTGAACTGCTTTGCACACCTGCAGAATCACAACAGGCAACCAGTTAGACCAGAGTTCACAGAAACCAGCACACAACAGCCAAATAGCTCTCTCCACACCTAACAGCTATCCTGGTTAATAATCCAGAATGAAGTAACAGTCCGATTAGATACAGATGCCTATTGTGTTTCTATTAAACACTCATAATAATGAACCAGACATTTTTGGTATGGTCTGATATGCTCCTTAGGACACACATTTCTGATAAAATGTGCAAGAAAAGTGTTCAAGTCTACTTGAGAACACAGAAACACCTCAGTGCCTTAATCAGTCAGATTCAACTGAAGCTTCACTGCCACAGTGACTAAACTGGCCTTAAGGAGTTACCACTAAGATCAAAACCCCAATAAGCACCTGCCCTAACCCTGAACTGAAGAAGGGCTACACAGCCCTGGGAAGATCTGCAGGAACATTGCATGCTAAAACCCATGAAATTAGCAATGAAGCATCGATTCTGCTACACGCTCTGCTTTAAATGAATAGAAAACACCACTCAGCTTTCGCTCAAAACAAGTTAACTCAATGAGCCTCAAAATTTCCCCCAATCCTGCAAGTCAAGCAAACTTACAGCTCCCACAACTTTCAAACAATGAAACGAAACTTCGTAAGACATACGTAACAGTAGACTGTCTAGATCCTCATACACTTTCATGTCTCTCTAGGATGCTTTACTTGTACTTCATACAGAAATTATATCCTTAGAGCAGAATCACTCACTAAAGCACTTTTAGTGTAGCTCCTACCTGACACTAAACAGCTTTCTATATACCCTTGAAATTCTTGGCTGGCATAAAACAGTCAAAAGAGAAGCAATGCAAATCAGGATCAATTAGATCAACCACTAAGAAACAACAGCAGCCACATGGATAGAATTTCACTTGGATTTAGGGTGCTATCTAAGATTTATTAAAAGTGTCAACAGACTATAGCTCCAGACTTCATCTTTCTTGGAAGACACTACAATAGAAGCCACAGCAGAGACTGCCTTGTCACAAGAGGTACAAATACTTGCTTATTAGATGGAGAAATAAAAGGACAAATCTAGTTGTCTGAAAGACAACTCACTGTACACATTTTATTTACAGTTTTGTACACTGTCTTAGTATGAATGGGACCGCTTTCTACTTGAGCCATTTTAACCAAAGCAAAAAAACCTAAGTAATACAAAGTGTTACAATACAGCATAAGATACAAAACCAGACATACTAATTCTAGTAAGGAATGTAAATTATGGCATTACATTAAAAAAAAAATCCACATTTATGTTTAAGAAATCACACAGACAGATCACTGACTTGACTGAAATGCATAAATTTGTAGCAAAAGCTTTTGATGTTTCAAAAAGACCAAAAAATTACCAAAGAATGCACAAAATTGACGTTTATTCCACCTTTGTCATATTCCCAGATTCTTCACCAAATGTTACATGAGCAAACACAACTGAAATCAAAATATCACTAATGTTACCAAATAGGGAAAACAAATAAATTAATCTAGCAGCCATCAGCATAGGTTACAGCAAAGATGATGCTGTATAAAAAAATTGCTAGAAAACTGTATGCACCATACTCTTTTCCAAACCAGCAAAATGTTACTGCATACAATGCAAGTGTAAAACAGAGTAATTTCCTGCAGGTACAGAAATGCAACTTCTTTTCTGAATACTGTGGATAAACGAATTCTTCTTTTTGTAATAGTAATGTTTCTACCAAGCTATTACAGAGTGGGCCAGAAACACATTTATGGATCTGGGGGGTGAAGTGTACTAAAATTCTGATTGGTCATGAAGTAACCTTCAGCCAAATAGAAAAATTGAACACAGAAGTACAAGACAAAGGCAAATCAGACTTCTCACAAATCTCAGCAACATTTAGATGGAAATCAAATTTAAATGTAGTCCACTCTGCTTTTGAAGAGGCTTTGGTTCAGCTCCCAATCTCGATTGCTTGACGCAGTCTCCTATGAAAGAATACTCAGAATATGTCTTCTTAGATAACAAACCTATTTTTAGTGGTGGAGCCGCTCTTAGTAGCTGTGTCTGCATGGGACTGATAACCAATCACTATCTTTGGAGGAAGTCCTAATCTTTCCTTGTATACTCTCCTGGAAAGAAAAAGAATAGAACATTTTAACCGAAGTCCTTAGGAAGGAATTAGTATCAGGACACCTGCTTTTAGGATCTGCTGACACCAAGAAGAGTTGCCTACTTAGAAACAATTTCTCAAGCATGAATAAAGGACTTCAAATATGATTTTTCTAGCATATTGCACCTAAAGCCCTCTTTTAGTTTTTGCACAGTGACTTACCATATAAAATAGGACAAGCTCTTGCAAAAAACCCCATAATTAACAGGCCCACACAAATATAGAATGTAGGGATTATACTGCATTCATGGAGTATCCCTACTATCAGCAAGCTGTATTTCCACATAAAGAAACAGAGCAGCTATAGAGAAGTCATTGTTCATGATTTCAAAACTCCTGAGACAGTAAGTCACCTGAACTCAGTAAAAATGCAATTCCCTGGAACAGTCAGGTTTTATCACTACATACATCTCAATTTTCTTTAACTACTGATAGAAGCAGACCCCCATGGCACTGATCAGGGTCAAACACTCAACAGGAGCCTTAAGAAAAATCAGCTTGGATCTTGTCTGAAGAGGCAGCAGTACATGCCCTTAGACACACACACACTGTACTCCTTAGAACAGAGCAAATGAGATGCAAGCCACTAATGGTACTAGCTACAAGCTCCAACTAAACCACAGAACAATCTTGTTCAACTACAGATTTTTAACAAACCCACAAATCTGGGGGGGTTAACTTACCCTAATCATAATGAAGCAGCTCACAGCACCACAGCTTGCCCCAATTTTAACTGTTAAATAAAAGCTTGATGCCTTTGAGGTTATGGCAATATGACAACTGGTAGTCGACATAACTTACCTTAATCCTCGTCTCAGTTTGCAAAAATCTTAACCTTCTCACAGCTGTCTAAAGGAGTCACCTTAGCTCCTTAGTTAATGATTAATCAGTTCAGTCTCAAGAAGAGGCTCAGGTATGACTTCCCTGCTCTCTACAGCTACCTGAGTGGAGGTTGTAGGGAGGTGGGAGCTGGTCTCTTCTGCTATGCCTGCAGTGAGAGGCCTAGAGGAAATACCTTCAAGCTGAGACAGGGGAGAATCAGATTGAAAAATTCAGGGAAAAAAATTCACTTTAAGGGTGGTCAGGCATTGGAATAGGTTGCTCAGGGAGGTGGTGGAATCACCATCCCTGGAGGTGTTTAAGAGGCATCTGGATCTGCCACTGAGTGATATGGTTTAGGGGTTACAGGTGGTGCTGTGTGGACAGTTAGACTTAATGATCTTAAAGGTCTCTTCCAACCTTGATGATTCTAACGCTCTCTGATGCCTACTAGGATTATTGCAACATTCTGTTAACAGTAGAACTGTGTACCACAGGTTTGTTTGTTTCTTGTTAAGCACTTACCATTCAAGCTTGGGCATACCTGTATAATAAAACTGTCAGCATAAGGCAGACCCAGATTCTTAAAGGCCCAAACGAGGCATGTGTCAGGTCAGTTATCAAGTAAGTGAAAAATGTTAGCAAGCTACTATGCCTGACAGCTCAAGTTTGGCCTGAGACAGATGCACTAAACCAGGAAGATAACTATTTTCATTGGTTTGCATAGGTTAAGTGGCCTACAATGTCCAAATTTAACAGCAAGTAATTCTGAAGCACCAATACTACAGCATAAAGAATCCACTAGCTTCAGCAGGAAGCAGGACTTATGGCAGAGCACACAGACTCATGATAATCTCAGATGACTACTGTTGCTTACCAGAATGAAGGCTACAACATGCTATTACACATGTCAAAAAACCCATGAGTCTCCACATTATTATTTGTACTTAAACAGAGACAAAAAGGTGGGAAAACAGCTGTAGAGTTTCACAGCACAACACTGCATAGTTTTTTCAAATATAAGGACATTCTTGTGTGCCAGACTCATGATAATCTCAGATGACTACTGTTGCTTACCAGAATGAAGGCTACAACATGCTATTACACATGTCAAAAAACCCATGAGTCTCCACATTATTATTTGTACTTAAACAGAGACAAAAAGGTGGGAAAACAGCTGTAGAGTTTCACAGCACAACACTGCATAGTTTTTTCAAATATAAGGACATTCTTGTGTGCTTAAGACTTACAGCACCTTTCCTCTCTTATTGGCAAGAACTGCTTTGCTGAAAAAAATAATCTTATCAATGTTCTACTGTTCCTGACTACTGACCTTTGGCATACTGCAACAGAATGCACATCAACAGGTATTAATTACAACACCTCACTGTGAAATGAGAACTTCTGCCAAGATTTGTGTTCAATTCTTCATTTCTAAGCTACAATGAAGCTACAGCAGCAGTACAAAGCAGGTGCTCAAATATGCTCATACAAAAACACTACCCCATAACACTAATTTGGCACAGTTACTTAAATTTGGGATACAGCTCTGCGCAGGCTGCATTTGCCTGAAGTGTATTCTCTGCCAAGCTGACTGGCTTTAAATGCATGGTTGCACTTTATATATTCAGGGCACACATCACATTACTTACCCTATATGTGTAACAGCATCCTTGTTTTCACATTCAGTTGTCCATATTGCTATTTTATCACCCTTAGTTCTAACATTAACAACAGCACCACATACATCATCACTGTAGTCATCAAACGACTCCCCAATAAGGCACAGCAGCTAGAAAACAGAAAGCAGCAGTTTAGAGTCAGAATCTTGCTCCATAAGCACTCAGTGTACACAAAGGACTGAGGAATACCATATTTTACTGCCTATAGCCACCTGCCATACAGCAATCATTTTCTGTTTATTGCAGTGTTTTCTTGAAGTTCCAAATGTTACAAGTGAACATGAACTCAGCTGTAGTCAGGCATCTTCCTCCTGTCCCACCAACTGAAAGCTGGGACACAGTTTTCATTTACACAGTGCTGCCTCCCACCCTGTCCTCCCAATCCAAAACAAGGTTAAGAATTAAAGGAAAGAATTAAAGGAATGCGTTCTTTCTCCAGTACATTTAACACAGGTAGACAAATCTAGTATTTTAAGTGTTTTTCCATCTATTATCTAGGAAGAACCTGTGAAGAACTATTTGGGCAACATCAGCTATGTAAGGTTCAACCTCAATGCTGAAGTGTGTCAATTCAGAGGTGAATCAGACTGCAGCCAGATGAAAAGTGCTGTCCAAAGAAGCTTCAGAGTTCCCATCAACTCTGCAGCTGGAATCAATGATCCTGCACAATGTATAATGCAAGTGCACCAATACAAGTGTACATGTAACACGAGATCCTTCCCTCCAGGCTCCTAATGGTAAAGTCTGGAACTGGTAAAGGCACTGTACTTCAGGAACACAGACTGAGCTGGGCCACATCCCTGCACAACACACTGACTGTCAAAGTGGTATTCAAAATCCTCAACTTGCAGCTTGTAAAGCAAGCAATCCGGAGAGTCAAAACTGGTAACCTTTCCTGTGGCTGAGACAGATTCATCTAGTCCACGCTGAATTGAAAATCCTCCTCCACGCTGAAGTATTAATCTCCAAATGGACACTTGTTTACTTCACTTGCACAGTATGTTAAATACACTGCCATTATATCACTTTTCCAGAATCACCTGTAACATTTGGAAATTCAACACACTTGCAACTTTTGAACAAAGCAGGTCCTCCAGCACCCATGAGAGGCACACAGCCTGGCTCCATCGAGGGAATACAGAAAGGACAAAGTGTGCTAATGAATACATCAGGTATGGCTGCACATACTGCAAATGTTACACACTGTGCACTCATCAAGTAATGCAAACCATAAATGGTTAAGATTAAACCACACACAAACATGCAAAACACTGATTGACAGCCTTAGTACACACAGAAGCAAAGAAACTACCATGCTCAATAAACACCAGTCACATACATTCTTCAATGTTGCACAACAGGGAAAAAAAGTCTCCTCAAATGAAGTTTAGTTAACAGTTAAGACCATTATATTATAATACAAAAATATTCCAAAAGGAGTTATAAAAAGAGGCTTTGTTTTTTACTGGAGAAAACTGGTTACATATGATTACTGGAACTGGAAGTGACAGGGTTGTTTTAGAGCACATGTCACAGTCACTTGGGTATTTAGGCTCTGTGCCACTGTTCACTGCTAAACAAAAAGCAGAGCCCTCTAGCCTTAAGTCTACATATTTCCCAGCCATATGTAATGGCTATTAAGAATCAGGACTCACACATATGTAGGTGGAAAGGCCAAATGCAAGCAGCAAGATGTTAATTTACTCATGTGCAGTCACACTGCCTAATGGTGTAACACTCTCAATCCTTTCTTCAAATCACAACTACAGGGACTAGAAAGATCCTACAAGGTTGCTATTTTCCACACCTCTGCTGTGATTCTGAAGGCCACTTCTCTCTTTCAAAGGGGTGTAAGTACTTCTTGCCTCTCACACAAGAAAGGAAAAAATATCAGATTTGCTAAGACTGCTGTGCATTGTCCTGTCGGCAGTCCATGCCCCTAAAATCTGGATCACACCTAGGTGATTCTGAGTCAGTTCCTAGACAATACAGACATTGCCTTTTCTGCAACATGTTTGGTGCAGCCCACAATCTCTAGAAATAGATTTAACATTAAAAAAAAAATCTATTCCAGAGATCACAGCAATGGAAAAATGTATTTTTATAGTGTACACACGGGAAGAATGTGCTATTACTTGCCTATCCTAGGGTTAAGATAAATACAGAAAGAACAAAAATCAATCTTAAAGTCCCTTGTTTCAGCAAGGCCAAAACCTTAACATTAGTCACTTCTGAAAGTATCTGTAAAACAAAATATATTTAATCAGCCAAATCTGCAAGTTACACTCAAGCAGTGTATTCTTTTCACAGCAGCTCGACAGTTATTCTGTACATTCCACAGGAAAAGGCTGCTCTGTCCTGCAGAATTCTCTCTGTTGCTGCCTGCTTTAACAGAGTACTCAACAGAACACAAATACATGAAGGATTGCTACCAAAAAATGTTTCAAATATACCCTGTCAATAAAAACTTCCAGGACACTGCTGCCAAGAAATAAGAAGACTAGTCTAACACAAAGATCAAACCAGTTAAAAACATTTTAATGCAAATGCAATATTCTTCAGCTGCAACTAGTCAGGCTATACTGCTTACTGTCTCTAGCCAGAAGCGATCAAGGTCACTTCGTCTCTGTTGTTTGTTTAGTGTAATTAGCCATCGTCCTCCTCGCTTGTTTTTTTCATCTTCCCACATGGGTTCAATCCCATCCTGCAAAGAATGGTCAGAAGTTAAATCAGACTCGATTTTTCCTAAAGAATAACCAAAAGGCAGTGATAACTGAAATAACAAATCAAGAAGAAAGTGTATAGTTTAAGATACATACCTGTCCAGAAATACTGTCTCACACCAGTACCAAAGCTCCAAAAGCTTAACAAGTGCACTCTCTAATGAATTTTTATTTCTACAGAAGAATCACAGCCTAGACAAAATACCTTAGATACCCATTAGATGAAAAAAAACCCCATCAACCTGAGGCAACCACCCACTCTGCCCTGCACGAAACCAGAACGTAGCTGCTAATTTTATCTGGAGTCCTTATTTTATGACTTGGACTCAGTGCAACATCAGCCAAGTGTTTCACTTACGCATAAAGATTATTTCCCTGAAAGAGACACCTTGGACAGTCTCTCTTATTATCTTCCTTCACACAAAGGGTGAGAATAAGAGGGTTTAAACTGCCAGGGCCAAAGGCAAAAAAAAAAAAAAAAAAAAAAAAAAAAAAAAAAAAAAATCAACACAACATTTCAAAGCAAGTTCTGGTTCATGTTTTACCAATGCATGAATGGCTCTAGATATGCTGATACAGCAAAGCAGCCAATTGTCATCCCATATCCACTAGCTGTGCTGCACTTCAGAGTCATTCAAAAAGCAAGTAATTGTCTAGACAGAGAAATTCAGCCAAAAACTGTCCATTAAGAGAACTGGATGGCAGAACTTTGGCTGGAAACTAAGTGTTCAACATGCAGGATGGAGTGGTGTCAGCTCATTTTAAATATAACACCCCTACTGGCAGCTGCAGATCTCAAACTACTTCATCACCTTTAAGAGGCACTCTTGCAAGGTCATGACTGAAGGGCAACAGCAAGAGCCTGCTCAGAAGCCTGCAACAGCTGCCAATTCTATACCTGCCCTATGCACTTATATAATTAAATCACTGCTGCTGGATGGTAAGTAAACACAGAACAGATCACATAGATCAAACACAAACTTAGGATTCATTCAAGAAATACAACCATGATCCATAGATACTCAAACCTCCTTAAAATTCCCTAGTCAGGTTTCTCACGCATTTAGTCAGGTAGAATACCATTACCTTCCCAAACCCAAGCATCACCACCTCTTCACTACCCAAAGCCATTAGGGTTTACAAATGATGGACACAGTCTGCTGAGGAGTCCCAGCCTGTGGCTATGTTTTATAAGCAAAAGAGGAATCAGGCACCAGTACTTCAGGGACCATTTAGTTATTTGATTCCGGAAAGAAGACTGTGTTAGCAGCACTTCAGAGAGGTTAGGATTTAATTTAGAGCTCCAACTCAAATCTCCACTGCAGTTGAGGCATGAGCTCATGTACACATTCCCATCAGTATTTCATATTCGCTAGTTTGGAAACTTTTTCAGCATGTTTTGAGTATCAGTGCTAGGTACAATTTTCTATGTCATACTTAAGTAATACAGCATTTAACTGCTAGTGTAAAAATTAACAGCAGTGTTGTGCATCTGGATAGTAGTACCCATAAAGAACACTGGAGAACATTGCTGCCTCCCACAGACATTTTAACCCGTCTCACATCAAGTGACAGGGATGGAAAACCTTTCATATTATAAAAATTTACACTTCATTATTTGCACAAGCATCTAAAACATAGAATGAAGACAAACCAGTAACACTGAAATGTACTTTGTGATGTGTATTAAAGCAAGTACTTGCATTTTCAGAACTAGTGACAGCCTGATTTTCAAAGTGTTTGGGACTTCCTGAAAAAATTAACGGCTTTATGACACACCCAACCATGTTCCTACATGTCTTAAGTCAAACATTTGGACAGTGTCTTGCTTAGTCAGAAAACCATTCATCAACATCCATAACTGAAGAAAAAAGGTTAGCAAGCATACCTTAAAGAGCGAGTAGTCACAACCAGGCATTAAATTACTAGAAAGCTGGATATGGTTGTATAAACTATGGGAGGGAAAAAAGCAGGATTAAACACTAAGCATTAGGTTACAGTACAAATTCTGAAACAGCTCCAGACATATAACCACCCCCCCCAAATTAAGAAGCGATGAAGTTATTTCAGAAGCAACCCTAATTCAGCAGTAAAAAAACATGAACTTTAAGATGTTCTGGGCTTCAAGCAGCAGAATCGAAACCAATTTATGAACACTTGTGGGGCTCCTGTACCAATGCTTCTTTTAAACTTAGTTATAACAAAATTGTTAGGAACCTAATTCACTGAGCTTTTGTGGCAGCGAGTTGTGTACATGTGTATTCTGTACATATACATACATGGAATGAGGGTGATTGTTTATATTTCTAAGGCTACTCTCACTGCATAGTGCTTTTAGGATGAATATTAAACTTCGTTATTTAACACAGTACTCTAGGTATGAAGGCTGTAGGCCTGGGAAATTAAGGGCTCAAAGGTAAGAACAGATGACAGAAAACAAAACAAAATATATACTCTGAATTAAAATTTACAACTATGCATTTCAGAGAAAAAAATAATCAAATGAGTACATGTGATCTCCTCCACTAGGAAGAGTATAGAACCTTTTCCCCCCCCTGCACTGGCAGGGTCAGACTTCAGGAAATGGCCTGCACATATACAGCAACCTACAGCCCAAGGCCAACTAACACTCAGGCATGGTTCAGCACCAAAACTAAAATTAATTACTGTGATATTCTAACAATGAGAAATGAAGTACAGGAATTTACAATGTCAGTTAAAGATTATGACATTCCCTCCTTTAAATTCACCTTAACTGTAGCATTTTCTCCCCACACCAACACACCTACTTCCCAGTCCAACCACACAGGAGGTGTAACTTCTCACCTGCTTGGGACTGGTTTTATACCTTCACTGCAGACATCTAGATTAAGTACTTCTTTTAATTACATAAGACTATCTTGGTTATAGGAGCTCAAAAACTTACCCTTAACCACCTTTAATAGTGAGCTTCACACAATTTAGCTGCCCATCACATAACCCAAGCCTGCAAATTATGGGCTCACTCAACCATCAGCCATCCCCACAGTAGGAATGGGGAAGATGGTTATAAGCCCAGAAGCCTATTCCCCCTCCCTGTGACAACTGTTACTGAAATTCTTGAAGCATTTTTCTTCCTTGTTGATGCTAATGGGACACCGATGGGCCTAATTATTCTGCTAAGACACCAACTCTCACCTTTGCTAATCACATCCAAAAAAAATTGAAAAAACCCTTAAGAATCCCAACCACTCAGTGTAGCATGAAACACTAAGATCAAATATATAATGCTTTTTTCACTCTCAATTTCATGTCACTTGCATTTTCTCCGTATTTCATCATTATGGCAGGCAAAATCTTGCAAGTAAGCCACTTGAATGTGACTGAAGCAAGTGCCTGGAAAGCACAGGGCTATCTTCACAGGGCTTGTTACTGCTTTTGGAGCCTACCTACTTTCACAGTCCCTCAATTTAGAATGAAGGACATTCCTTCTGTAACCTCTAACAAATGAACTTCTTTCAAGGATGCTCTTAATCAGATTCAGGCACTGGCACATGTGATGTGAGCCAGCAGTCTGAGAACTTAATCAAGGGACAAAACGTGGGGCCAAGAGAGTGACAATCAGCTGGCCACCAGAATTTGCAAGTCACTACGAGACAGCTACTGCACAAATAAAATTTTCTACATGTATGTCATGTACATATGAATATAAGCAGTGCTGCAGTGTTACAGCAAGGCAATGTGCATGTAAAGCATGAATGAAGAGCTTCTCCACTCATTTTTTTCAAAATTTACATTCTACCATATGAGACAGACCTCATCTGTGATTTTGCAAGTATTTCAGATTATACAAAAAAAATTGCAGTTAATGGAGTACTTTATGAGGGTTTTAACTTTGGCATGAGCTTTACCAACAAATCCCAGAATTATGCAGATTGAAAAATCTTTACTTACGCCCAAAAATCTTCAACAGTATCAAACTTTGAGATAAGACGAAGGTTTGCTTGCCAGGTTTTGCTCTTGTCATTTTTAAAAAACCACAGTGCCCATCTAAAGAAAAACAAAATAAGAGCATCTAGAAATTAAAATGTATTAAAACCACTACTTGTATTACTATATCCAAACCAATTGCAAATCTTAAGGTATTATCATCTAGAGATCAGTTTTCATCAATAAGGTGCATGATAAATTCTATTCTCAAAGAGAACTCTTTACAGATCAACAATATTTGTGCTCCAATTACAAGAATCACAGCAAGCTGTGATCAATCTGTTCAGGTAAATATTTCAAATAGTTTTTGAACTTTGCTAAGACTCTGAGCCTCAGATGTTTCCCCTTGCTGCTGCTGCTAAACTGTAATCCCCTACTACAAATAACTGGTTATGGTCTAAAACAACATCAGCTATTCAGACTAGAAGCACAGCTCCCAGTCCAGTAATTTCCTTGTAAAGGCTGCATAAGCTAATTATATCACTCCAAAGCTATAGATCACATGAAAGTTTCCCAAGCACTCACACACTAGGAAGCACCATTAAGCTCACTAATGGCAACAATCTTGGGAAAAACAGACTGATCTTTCCAAGATCCAGCATATGTAAAGACAAGCCTAAATGGAAAAATTCATCATCTCTGCTGAGTAAGAATCTCTACACATTATAAATTGAACCTTTCACACAAAGATGCACTTTCTGGATCTAAAAAGCATTGTATAAAATGCTGGAAGAGGATAACTGATGAGGCATTTAACCAAACAGGCTTATTTTTCATCCTGATCGTTTCAGCAGTGTCAAAACCACTCAGGTCAGCACTACAGTAGATTTATCTTCTCATAGCAGAAAACTTTAAGTCACCAGGTGTCAATCTATTGTTCTGAGACCCTTTCCTGACATTTCAAACCTTAACTTTATTCCTTTCCAGTGATAGCCTCACTACCACTTGTAAAGGAGTGTCAGTACCAATTTAATCAAGGTGCTTAGAGGAAAGAGAGGAAGGATGGAAGTTGAAAGACACAAGGGAAAATGGGATGCACACAGCACAGCACTACAGTGCAGCATGGTTTTCCATGCCTGTTCCACACAAACAAACAAGAAAAAAAAGGAGAAAGGTGCCACGTGGCAAAAGGTTGGCTTTGGAGCAGCACATTCCTACCAACACTGAGTACTGGGCATTCCACACCAATGCTTCAGCTGACTTGGACAAAGTTACTTCCTCGCTGGTCTTTCTGAAGTTTTAAGAGGGCTTGGATTTTTCACTAACTTTTAAATATAATTTAACTACTGCTTAATTATTTTGCTTAACAAGGAAAATTTGAGAGCTCTACAATTTTTTCCCCTCAGAGTGACACACTGGTACAAATGTGTGCATTTGCACTTCTACAGCGTTTCTTCTGCTGTACTTCCCAAAGATAATTAGAACAATTACTGTAGACACCAACCACTTACATGATGAAATCTAATATGCTCTTTGGCTGATAAACACAGCTTCTACTGCTCTAAGTTCCAAATAGGAAGAAAAAAGGCTAAGACATGAAGGAGTAAGATCGTAAGAAATGATGATGAGACATTTTTAAGACTAGGACCTTAATTTACCAGTTTTCCAGTTCTGCTGGGCAACTTCATCTCAGTGTCAGCCTCTTAAAATACACCAGACAAACCCAAGAAAAACTCTGCTTGTCTTCAGCTAAAAGCAAAGCCATGCTCTTTCCAAGTACCTGGCTGCATTATGAAAATTTGCACAGATTTTCAGCTTCTGTAATAGCATTATGTGAAAAAAATGAATTAACAACTGGATCACATTCTATTTCCTCTGCAACCTCACTGCAAAAAAACTGAAAAAACCCAGAGAACTCTCAAAATACTGCTATAGAACATAAGGTAAACAAGAGCTGTCAAGCCACAGGCATTTTTCTGTCTTTGGCCAAATCACAGTCATGCTTCATATGTACCTGTTTTGTAGTGGATGTTTAATATACTGTTCAGGGCTGGCAACCTCCTGACTGGGTGCTGGCTCGGTTTTCTCCTCTTCTGCAGGCTGGGGGTTGGGAGTGGTTTCCTGTTTGAAGAAAGCACTTATTAATACATTCCTTCTCAACTGTTATTGAAGTAATTTAGTTCTTTGAAGTAACTTTAAGAAGGTTGAAGCTAAGAGTTCCTACAATTCTCTTGATTAGGGACCCAAATCACATCAGGGAAGCACAATTTGTATCCCTTTATTCTCCAGCATCTGAACAGGTCCTGTAGTAAACCCTAACTGCAGGAATACACATTCTGCTGTTCAGTGATTGGCTTCTCATGTAATTTGTTTCCAGAATGGTTTACTTAACATACCTGCCTAATTTCAAAAGAGTTTTGAGAGTGATTTCAGAAATATACAATGTTATCTAGAAAATGCACATCTGAAATAAATTTACAGAACAATAACTGAGGAAGGAAAATGATTTTTAATTAGTTTCTGACAAAGCATCAATGGACACAGATGTACAGATCCTGTTATTTAGAAAAATCTGTTCATACAAGCAGGAGATATGCCTACAATATATGCAAGCAGCTCAAAGCCAAGCCAGTAAGTAGTTACCTTTGCATTTCTAACATCACCACGAACCAAACTGTAGAATTGAAATGCACATCAGTTCTCAAATTTCAAACTGAAATAATTACCGGTTTAGTACAAATTAGACTGATTCCAGGTGTCATTTTTTTGAAGTCTGTAGAGCCAGTGCTAGAAATGTTAAATAAACTTCAACACACAGTAGTAAAATATATTCTCTTTGCATGCAAATCCCCCTCAAGCTACTCATTCAGCTCCAGAAGCCACTGAGTCAGGTTTGAAATTCTAATGCCATTCCTACAAACCAGGGAATACAAAGCTTCATTGTGAGGCCAAGTGTCCCTGCCAGTTACCACCATCTCTCTAATCTGCAATCCATGCTAGAATATTACAGAAACAAGGAGTAAGTACTATTGCTTGTTCCCTCCAAACAACACAAAAATCCCTGCACTGCTGACCCTGTGAAAGAAAAAACACTTCAGTAATATAAACAAAAGCTAATTACAGCAGACCCTAAGACACTAGACATTTCTAAATGCAGCCATAGTATCTAAAAATTAATTTAAACTTTGTGGCCTTGAGACAACAAATTAATATGGGGTGGATTAAGTAATGGGAAGTCATTTAATTAATGGAAGCTTACTCCAAGCTTCCACATAACTCAGTGCATCATCACACCAAAGCTGCTGAGAAGTGGGTAACACTGTTCAATCTTCACAGACCCAGCTGGCAAACTCTTTTAACAACTAAAGATCTCTCTTATCAGGATTTTCTTTTCCTTATCAATATATTTAGCATTATTAAGCATGATACTGAGTTTTACATCCCTAAAGATCTCTTATCAGGATTTTCTTTTCCTTATCAATATATTTAGCATTATTAAGCATGATACTGAGTTTTACATCAGAGAAGTTACACCTTTATGGTTGAAAATAATCTAAATATAGAAGTGCTTCAGTTTAACAGCTCACCTAGAAAAAACACTTCAGCTCAAAAGCTGGTTTACATCACATACACCTGCATTCACAGTAAGGAACAGGAGCACTAGGCCAGTGCTTGGATTCACATGGTACAGAGGGCAAGGAGTACCATTTCCTGCCTCTTAAACAAAATGCTTTCTGAAGATTCCCCAGAGGTATCATCACTGACAAGCCCACAGAAGCAGTGTTGAACAACCTGGCACATCTCCTCCAGTGTACTACTATAAAAAGATAAACAGATCTTCAAAAATTTGAAGAACATCCGAAGTTTTTATCTAGAAGAAAATTTCTAGTGTTACCCCCTTCAAACGCACACCTTCAATCACACACAACCACCCACTGAACAAATTAAGATAGACAATGCACACAGGCTGCAAAATACACCAAGAAAGCACTGTGGTCTTTCCTCCTCTGAGTTCTCATCTGTATTATATTACAAAAAGTCAAGTACAGATGACTAAAATTTAAGTGTTGCCCCTTTAGGGGCTTCTAGCTAGAAGATTGATAAATATTACATGTACAAATACAAAGACCATACAAGAAAAATCTCGCTGATATTTTGGAACAGCACTAAGTTTTGTGATAAAGCTTGCTTTCATTCACAATACTCTGCAGTTCTGGCATCTGAAATTTAACTTGATTTACAAATGCTATTACACCAGAGATTTTTACATCAAATACTCTGCATTCAGCAAGAGTGAGTCTATCTCCCAGAAACAATTTCAGTCGAGAATTTCATTCATGTTTGCTAAGCAACTAGCTTTCAACATACAAAGAGCTAATCCTAAAGTGTCCCCGGTCACTCTTCCAGCAGTATCAGGACTACATAAAGTGGAAGGATCGATACAAAACCACTGAGCACATGTAGGGCTATGTTGTTTCAGAACTTCTAATACAAAGACATGCAGGGCTATGTTGTTTCAGAACTTCTAACACAAAGACAACATGGGAAAGGATTAAACTGGCACCTCCAGACAAGAGGGGAAAAAAAAAAAGCAATGAGCCTCAGCACCTACTTAGTACAGCGCTAGCCACCCTTCACACAGCTGCATGAAACTCCATCTTTGGACAAATAGGAGACACCTGAGTCAGCACAAACATTTAAGTCACAGCAATAATAAATCCCTTTAGATACTTCGAAAGCTACTAATCATTATTTCAAGCTCCTGTTCAAATCAGAACGTGACAACTCATCTCCAAGGCCCAGCTATGACAGTGACCCAGAAGTGTGCCACTCCCCTCAAAAACCAACCCAACCAGAACAGGTTTTTTTTGGCACCAGACAGCCCCATCAAGCATAGGTACACACCAGACTAAACCTGGAAGAAGGTGTAAAGTTGGAAACAGAGCTCATTACCACAAAACAGCTTTCTGGCTGGTCTCAGGCAGAAGCCTAAAGTAGCTTGGTTTAGCCTCCTTGTACTTCCCACAGCCATCAAGGCAAACAGAAAAAGAACCATTTTCATTTTTGGCTGGTTAATCATTACCAGCTATTTCCTTTCATCATACCTTTATCTCACTATTCTGACCATCAAGCTGAAGGGTTTGTATACTTTGATTAATCAAATATGAAGCATCTAAGTTTATTAACTGGCAAAGTCCATTTCTGGTATTCTACAGAATTCTATTCTATAAATCCCACACGAATTAACGTTACTCTGTCCTACACATTGCACCAATTCACACCCTGAAACCTTGCAATTGCAACCCCATTAACTTGAAGTCAGACTGACTCCACCAGCAGTTCCTGGACTACTAAAATTCTTCGTAATACTTTATTATTGTTCATAACTAATGCATTCTTTAACCTAAAATTGACTTTGCATCTAGTATTAAACTAAGTAACCACCCGCTTTGCTGCTTTTAAACTACAGGTAATAAAATAGTGTAGTTCTACCAGATAAACTGGAAAGTTTCATATGGCCAATCCCACTTCCCATACACGAGGCAGCACGTAATTAAAAGTGACATTTATTCACTACCCACATGGTTTGTGATGTAGGAATCAGCTTGCAGAAGTCCATGAAACATTTGCCTACTCAGCATTTAATGCCTGTGTGCATCTGCACATTACTTGGACTCTGACACTTGCAGATTTAATTGGTGTTATTTATTCTTTCTCCACAGCACATAATGACCAACGTGTCACCAGGACAGAAAACAAATAGCATTTACAGTAAAAACTGCTTAATCAGCTTTGTCTATTGAAGAGAACAACGAGCTTGACTAGGTTTTACCAAGTGCTTTCAGATGCTGCCCAGACCACATTCGTGTCATTAGCTGCCCATGGAAGCAGCTTAGCAAGTCCAGTTAAGGGAGTGCAACATTTATTGCCCTAAAGGATGCAACCCAGCACTACTATGCACTCTCAGTGAAGGCCAAGAGAATTACTTAGTGGAAAAGGCTTCCAAAGTCTTCTAGTATGAAAAAAAATAATTAAAAAAGTTACATTCCAGAGCTTTCAACTTCTTGTTTACTTGCTACACTACAGTTAGGATAACAATTCACACGACAAAATCGAGAGCTATTTACTGCAAAATATTCTAGACAAAAAAGGATTAATGCCCACCCACGAGCAAGTGTTATGTCCTGTAAGAAAACAAACCAAGCAATGATCTCACAACTCTGACAAGTGAACATACATCAATAAAAATCACACTAGTATGTGTAACAGCAACTGGAAGAGAGGCACTAATAGCCACCTGTTACCAATTTAACAGTCTGAAGTAGATTTTCAGACACCAGGACAGAGAAAAGACTTCTAGGTGTGGCATAAGGCCTAACAGAGAGCAGCTATCCTAATTGCATACACCATGATTTAGAACAACACAGATTTTCAGAAAGGCTTTCGTTACTACAATACAAATGTGGAACCTGATTTTAACTGAGTGACATCCCCTCAAATTAGAACAGAAGCACAACACATGTGCAGGAGGACAGGAACAAAAGGCTTAAGTCAAACAGTCAGACACTTCCTCCCGGATCAGAGGGGCACACTGGTTTAGTTTTGTAGGAAACATCACCTCCGTTTTAAAAGATACGAAATACTTACAGCCCTTTCAGCTTCTGAAAAATGGGTTACATGCACTTGAAAGCACCCATCAGATTTTCAACATTTCACTCACAACCTTATGACTAGCATTAGCAAACAAGTAACACAGCAGATCAAAATACTTCAGTACCTCTGTGGGGTTTTTTTCCAGCTGCCTAAGCAAGCAGCCCTCGTGCTAACCCCTCTCACTCTGCTCTGCACTCTGCTACTGCCTTTTACTACTGGAACACAATCTACCCATGAGATGACTTTCCACATCTAACATTCTGTTAATAATAAGGCACTTGGACAAGGAAACAAAAAGTTCCCAGAACTCCTGAGAACAGTTCAGATGACACAAAGGACAAAAAGCCTCTCATTTCCCTGCACACTTCTACACAAATGCACTCCAAATTTCTTTGAGTATACTGAGCCACTGGTACAACCAACCATAGAGTTTTAGAGCAGCTGAAAAATTAAGGTACATTCAGTCTTCAGAAAAGAATTTAAAACGATATTGCATAATGTATGGATGGCCAGGAGCTCAGTCTTCAAACAAAAAGCATTGGACCTACCACCACTATGCCCAATGACTGTAAAGGATGTGATACACACAAGCTACTGTGATAAACAGAGCACTACTTAAAAGACAACTCATTTTAACAACTTCACTGCACATTCAGGAAAAAAACCACGACTTTTAAACAGTTAAAATTCTTCTGCCTTACATCCACTGTGTAGAACAAGTGCCACCTTCAGGGAGCTAACAACACACCTGCATACCATCGTGCACTTAAATCTAGGGATCACACGCTTAGTACCTTCATAATGTGAACGTTTTATAGAGGAATAGGTTTTAAAGCGTCAAGAAATGAGGACTGCAGTAAGCTAAAACCAGTTCCTAAACTCAACCTTAGCCTTGACTTTGGTGTATTTCAAAAGTTTAAGAAGAATTCACTTGAGGAAGAAGTCACACTAATTCGCTCGTGAACCCTGCATTCCTCTTTCACAATGCAAGCTCTCTACCGACATCCCTTAATTGATTCTCCCCTCCATCCCCTCAGAATTCAAACTGATCTTTACTTTACAAAGCTGCCAAAAGGAGCACCAAAGTTTCCCATATAACTCCACACCTGCAAGTAGTATCAGTAAATGAAACACAGCTCAGTCTCACATGCTAATTTTATTTATTATCATGACACGAATTTAGTATTTTAGGTGCGTTGTGAAATGTAATTTTTCAAAACTGCTTTCAGAAAAATGCTTGTCTCAAAAGAATTACATGTTTTCCAACATACTCTTTCTCTCAGAGGGAGCTTTATATTCAGTTAGCAATGTAATTTACAATTCAAAAGCTCCTAATAGATATTCTCTATTAAACAACAAGGAAGACACTTCTGCCCTGTAACATTTCAGAAAAATGCAATGAGCAAGCAGAAATACTTAGCAACAAGAGTCTAAAGTTGAATATGGCCTGCACTTGGCTTACCTGCTAACTGTCTGCAAATAATTTAAAAGAAACACCTCTCGGCCTGCCTTGAACTTTCCAGAATTTCAAGGCCCTACACCACTATGTTTGTGACCGCTTGAGATAATACTGTTCCATTTAAACAAAGTCTTGAGTCCTACCTACTGATGATTAGCAGCTTAAACAAGCATTTTCCAAATGACAGGTAACTCAAATGCCACCATTGTATCCTAAAGCACAAGTTAAAACTCAAAGGAACTGAATGTGCACAACTGTAATGATAACTGCCACTAACAAAATATAATGAAGGAACCATGATGCACATTTCCAGTTTGGAGGATGAGGGGATACTCACATGCAAGTTATTCTCATGATTTCTATGCACCTAGAAGTTACAGACCTTGTGTGGCTACATTCTGAAGTTAAGCTACTGTTTACTAGAGCATTACTACTGGTTTTCTGTTGACTGTTGGATTTCTGCACAGTGTCACCTGGTCACATTTAAACCTCGAAAGCTACAATACGGCCACAGAACACACTTCTGCATATCCTCACAAATTCATCTAGAATATTCTTAAGAGAAAAATCTGGGTAACACCAAGAGAAAAAGAAGAGTTTGCACAAGTCAGTGTTGCATAGGCTAAAGTCTTCCCTGCGGTGGAGAAGTTAACCACTGTGCTTGTCTTAGCAACTTCCACCGAACTCTCTACAGTACTCTAAACTCAAGTTTCAATATCTGCAAAGAGTTGGAAACGTATTTCAAGCCTCCTAACAAGGCTTGACATGTATGTTACATCTGAAAGCTTGAAAGTACTAGAAACATCACTGATTTCGGCAGCAGCCTACATTGAAAAAAGAAACCTACGCTCATTCCCCAAGACACATTTTCACACCACGGAAGCATCACAGATGACATCTTTACAAACCTAGGTCCAGATTTTGAAGGTGAGCAACAGCAAGGCTTCCCTACGATCAAGAGGTAATGCAATCCCTCACCACATATGCAACTAAATTATTCAACTTAAAAGCACATAGTATTTCTGCGACATTACACACCTCTGACCTCAGTCACTACTCAAGCCTAACTTCAGACTAAGGTAGAAGTGAGTCACCTAAAGGGACAATAAACAAAAATGTATTTACTTTCAATTTGAAAATAAGCAAATATAGCTGATATTTGACTCCTGAAATCAAACATATTTCAGCTACAGCAGAACATTCAACAACTGCATTACTTGAATTGTTGTGAGTGCTGGCCCTATCTTCTCAGCACAACTGTTCATCACTGCATGGTGAACTGGATCTGGGAAGCCAACCTCGCTAGGAAACAGCACGGCAAAATCAAATGCTTACTTTTGGTTAAGTTAGGCCCAGATTTACCTCAAAGTGCAACTTAATACTGGAGCATGAACAATGGAGATGGTGCTTGTACCAGCACCACAGTGAAGAGAGCGCCCAGGTCTTTAGACTAATTTCAGTTTCCAGTGTCTATGGGCATCACAAATTATTTATTGCAATAGCTGCTAAGCTCCACAGTCATCACAAAGCACTATACTGGCAGGAAACTCTCATCTTCAGATGCATGAGCTACAGCTCAAAGATCAGCTTTGGGATGGGAAAACACGTTTGCCACTGCGGCTGGAGAACACGAGAAGGGTGTGCTGGTGGTCCCTCTCACTCTCTCAGGATCTGACCTTTCTCTTCAGAACTGTTACCAAGACATTTATAGATGCTGACCAACTTCAATGCATTCCCTGCATTTTTTTCTGTTCGTAGAAGAAAACCACACGAGAAAGATAAATGTCCCTCTCAACAGGCGGCAGACTTAATCTTTTCTTAAAAATACTGATTTTCACAGTCACACAATTTTTGTCTAAGTGTTTTTTTGTCAAAGCCTCTCCAAAGAACTTGCTGGCCATTTATTCACCGCTGGTAAGCCCAGCAGCAAGAGACCAGCCTTGCTTCGCCGTGTTTCCTTGAAACCCGAATACACAAGTCTTTTGCTTTCCATTCCTCACGGTACACAATCATGCGGGATTAGAACAACAACTGTACGTGGATCACCTCCAGCTGCCTCGGTTCATTATGGAACAACGCTCATGAAATATACTAGAACATTATGAGCACAACACCTCGAAAACGGAAAAAAAAGTTGCGAGTTACCACGAAAGCGACAAAACAACCTCGAGTAAAAAGCTAACTCGGATCGGGGAAGATGACACGACCAGTAACAGACACTTTGGCTCGCAGCCGGTCCCA
>NW_008682255.1:0-378 GCF_000695815.1 Acanthisitta chloris
GAAGACCAAGATCATCGAGATGGTACGTGGTAAAGAGGCTGAGCGCGGGGAGGCCCACGCTGCTCCTGCTCCTTTTCCCTTCCTCCTTCTTTCCCACGCCTCCCCCGCGGGTATCCCAGACACGTATCCCCCGCACCACCCTCCGCCAGCCCCGGCGCTGCCGCCCGTGCACACCAGCGCTGACTCAGAGCGCTGCCTTCTCCTGCCCGCGCTTGCCCTAGAGATCCCGCGTCCGACCCCGCGTGTTACGACGGGTCTCTTCTCCAGGTGTGCGGGGCTGTCCGTGCCTTGCGCCCACGCCTTGGGGCGAAAGGACACAGGGGACACGCTGAGCCGCGTTCTGACTTCTGTAAGGACAGAGGCTGGAGGCAGGGGCAG